>NW_026057578.1:15723790-15828819 GCF_023721935.1 Panthera uncia | reverse complement strand
GTGTGTGTGTGTGTGTGTGTGTGTGTGTGTGTGTGTGTGTGTGTGTGTTTAAAAACATGATTTACTTAAAAACAAGGCCAATGTGGCTGGAGCATGAACAAGAGGGGAAATGGTGAGAGATGAAGCTGAACATGGTGAACAATTCCGGATTTTATTCCAAATATGATGGGAAGGTTGTTGAAAGGTTTTGAACAGGGGAAGGACATGATCATGTTTACATTTTAAAAAGGACATTTTGGCTTCAGTGTGGAGAATAGACTGGGGCAAGGTTGGTAAGTTGGAAGTAATAGTAGATACAAAGACAGGACTAGGTTGGAGACCATTGGTGTAAGCAGAGCTTGAAGACAGGTCTTTATCTAGACTTTATTTACGTCCTTATTTCGGTCTCTCTTAATTCTTGCTGTAGAAATTCATTTTATGGGTGCATCTGATGGACATTTAGACTGGTCTCAACCAGTTTGCTTTTACAAACAGTGGAGCAATGAATATCCGTTGTGCCCATGTTTCAGTATATTTGCAGGGTTATTTCAAGAAATATAATTGCTGATCAGAAGCTAAATTTGCCATATTAAAATGCAATCTGATGATCTAATTCTCACCTTGAGCCCAAAGAAACAAGTTTATTCATTCTTTGCCACACCACCCCTTCTGAGATTAAAGGGAAACGCATCTGCCACTCCTCCCACATCAGTTTTCTCGTCTTTAAATATTCCCAGTCTAGCAAGCTTCCGCCTATGGCCCCGTTCTCTCCTCCAACTGTCCCCGTATCTGGTTACAGAGAGATAAACCGAGGCAAAGGCGGGATCCGAGGTACAAGTCCCCACCCCTCCCCCGCCTTACTGTTTCCCTTTCCCTCAGCATTTCTTTCCTTTCCCTTTCTCCTGGGGCCTAGTTTCAGGCTGCCAAACCCCACCCCGGTCCCTCACGGCTCAGGACCCCAACTCCCACTCCCTTTCCCTCCTCTGGCGGCTCTGGGGCCGCGGAAGGGGACGCGAACCGTCCCGGTCCCTTCCGAGCCGCCGTAGCGCCCGCCGCGGGAGTTCGGCAGCTCCGGTCGCCAAGGCAACGCGCTCCGCTGCGCGCTGCGGGCGCCAAGCAGCCCGGCGGAGGCGCAGCGGGCCGGCGGCGGCCCCGGCTCAGCGAGGCGGCGGGACTGCAGGTGAGCAGGGCCGGGCGGGCAGTCGCGACCCAAACACGCCGCTTCGGCGTCGACTCGTCGCAGCAGACCTGGGGCTGGAGCGCGGGGGACCCCCGGGAAGGAGGCTGGGGCCAGACCTTAATCCCCTGCGCCGCGCCGGGGCGGCGCCCCCTCCTGCCCTGCAACCCCACTTGGCTCTGGCTTGGAGTGCGCTTTTGGCTGTTTACTGTATTTTGGGCCCATTGCCCCTCCTGACCTGCAAGTTTCTTAGAAAAAGAAAGCCCCTCTTATTTGGGTGTTGGGGAATAACTCAAAACTGCGGGAAATGTGTGTCGGTGCGACTCTCCTGGGGCCAGAGAGGATTGACTTCATTGTACATCAGTTTTCCCATCTGCAAAATGGGCATAATAATAGCTGTCTTATAAGGCAAACTAAATTTATATTTAAAACCCTTGCAGGTAAGTTCCCAATATCTTGGAGCTTTTATCAGTGCTACTACTACAAGGAAGTCCATCACTGAGCATGTATTGTGTGCCGGGGCCTGGGCTGATCGCCACGCCACGGGTGGAGTGAATGAGACGTCTTGTCCTCAGGGAACTCCACGGTTTTACCGTATAAACAGGAATGCATTGTGATTCAAGCTATGGTTTTGGACATACAGGGGACCGTGAATGCCTAGAGAAGGCAGTTAACTTAAGATTTCAGGAAATGAGGCTAGGGAAGGTGGTCAAAGAAGATGACTTCCAAAATGAGACATGAAGGCTGCCTTTGTATTGGCCAGATGAGCATTGTGAAGTGCACAATGTTCTAGGCAGAGAGAGCTGCATGTGCAAAGCCCCAGAGCTAGAGTGCAGCCTTTTTGGGCATCTGCAAGGATTTCATAGGCTGGCTAGAGACAGATTCCAAGAAGTGGAAGTGGTCTGGCTAGATGATGTTTGAGAGAAAAGCAGGTGCTGCTTCAGACTTTCCTTGTATCTCCTTTGTAACTTCTGAAGAATTTGGATTTTAGCTTGGGGGCATTGGGGAGCCATCAAAGGATTTTAAGCATGCAGTAAGTGTGTGTTGTATGTTGCATGTGTTTGATCAGAGGTATGGTTTCAGAAAGATGGGGGGGGGGGGGAGTTGTGCTCCTTCTCGGTCTTCATTCCTCTTATCTGTTTTTCACATTGCAGCCATTCATTTATGGCAATTCAAAGAATATTTATCAAGCGTCTGTTATGCACCAGGCATTGTGGGGGCAGTAAGGACTCAGATTCCTGCCCTCACAGCATGCATTCCAAACATGTTCCAAGGTACACTTATGGGGTATAGTACATGAATCCAGTACAACTGGAAACTTAACATTGGAAGAGAACCATCAAGAGAGATTTGAAAAAAAGAAAGAAAGGCCTAGATCATTTGAGGCCACTGTGTTGTACACTCTTGGAAGAAGTGTTCATTTAGACTATACTAGGAAGGAATGGCCAGAGAAGTCGAAGGAAAACAGGAGAATGCAGTCATGAAAGCCAAAGGAAGAGGTTAATTTTGCAGAATCCTGCTTAGGTTTCAAGTAAGATAAGTTAAACATTAAAATGTGTCCTTCGGATGAATAAATATAGAGGTCACTGGGGACCTAATTGAGCAGATTTGGTGAAATGATGGGGGTGGAATCTAGAATATCGGCAGCTTCCAAAGGTTCAATGTAATATATCAGTAGGATGAGGAGAGAGTGGGATGTGAGAAAATAAAGACAAAGTGTAGGCAGCTCACAGAGTTTGGCTGTGAAGGGAGAGAGGGGAGAGAGAGAAGGCTGGAGAGCGATTGGGGAATAAGGTGAAGTTTTAAGCATGAGAGAGACGTGAGCAGATTTAAATGCTGATGGCAAAGAGCCAAGTACTGAGGAGAGAGGCTGAGAAAATACAGGAGATGAAAGGGGAAACGGATGGCACTACTTTCCCAAAAAGGTAAGAGTGGATAACATCCACAGCACAGATCTTTACGAGGAGTCTGACAGCTTCTACTTTTTTGAAGAAGTGAAAAGCAAGGCAGTTGCTGACAAGGAGTATGTCAGTGTAATTCAACAACAACAAAAAATAAAAGGCATAGTGTGGAGTGAGTTATATTTTCATTATTGTCCTGTATTAGACATTTATTGAACTAGTAAGTGTTGAGCACTTTTCATGCACTAGCCTCAATTAATGATGTAATCTTGAGAACAATCCTGTGAGATAGCCTTTATTATGATTCCCAGTCTGTGGATGAGGAAATTGAGGTAAAATGCTTCCCCAAGGTCATACAGGATTTGAATCCAGGTCTGCCTGAGGCCAGAGCTTTTACTCTTTTTTTTGTTTTGTTTTGTTTTTTTTGAAAGAGAGCCAAGGGAGCAGGGGAGAGGGAGAAAGAATCTCAAGCAGGCTCCACGCTCAGCACAGAATCCTACACAGGGCTGGATCCTACCACCCTAGGATCATGATCGGAGCCAAAATCAAGAGTCAGATGCTCAACGGGACTGAGCCACCTAGAGCTTTTGCTCTTAGTCACTATGCAGACAGTATGACTGTCTACCTACGTATGATACGATGACCTGCTGAGAAGATTCAAGAGAATTAAGTAAAAATAATTAGGTATAATAAGGTTAAGTGAACAAGCAGGTATAACAGACAAAAAGCAATAGCTTTATGCAAGCAGTAATAGTCAGAAAATGAAATTGTAGGAGAGATGAAAGTAACAACATGAAAAATAATATACCTAGGAACAAACTAGCCTCATAGAACAAGAGTGGCTAGAGGGGAGGAGGCTAGGTACAGGATGGATGTTTGGATAAGAAGGAGGTATTTTTCCTTTGGAAAATATTGATACTGATACCAGAAACCGGGCATGTAAAAAACAAAGCAGATGCCTATTGTAAGACATATTGAGAAAATATGCAAGATGTTGACTGTGATGTTTTTATAATGTTGAAAACAGACTGGTTAAATTATGATGCAGTCCTGTGATATGCACTATTAGCCATTAGAAAAGAATGAGGTGAGGGGCGCCTGGGTAGCTCAGTTCACTGAGCATCCAACTTTGGCTTAGGTCGTGGTCTTGAGGTTTGTGAGTTCCAGCCCAGCTTAGGGCTCGCTGCTGTCAGCATGGAGCCCACTTCAGACCCTCTGTCCCCTTCTCTCTCTCTCCCTCCCTTGTGCATGCTCTTTCAAAAATGAACAAATATTAAAAAAAAAAAAAAAAAGAATGAGGTGGGAGCTATATATATAAGAAAGATGTTTGCATCATATGGTTAGGTGTGAAAAGTGCATTACAGTACAGTGTGTTCCTATTTTTGCTTTTTTAAGTGTATACATACAAATCTATAGGAAAAATGTCTAGAAAGAGTAGTTCTTTAAAAATTTTTTTTTAATTTTAATTATGGCAAAATACCCATAACATAAAATTTACCATCTTAAATATTTTAAGCATATAGCTCAGAGTGCTAAGGATATGCACATTGTTATGCAACAAATCTCCAGAATTCTTCATCTTGTAAAACTGAAACTCTTTATCTATTGAACAATTTCCCCTTTTCCCACTTTCCCCCTTCCCTCAGCGCCCTCCCCCCCCCACAACCACCCTTCTCCTTCCTGTATCTATGAATTTGACTGCTCTAGATACTTGATATAAATGGAATTGTACAATATTTGTCTTTTTGTGACTGACTTATTTCGGTTAGCATAATGTCCTCAAAGCTCATCCATGTTGTAGCCTGTGTCAGATTTCCTTCCTTTTTAAGGCTGAATAATATATATTTTTAAAAGTTTATTATTTTATGAGAGAGAGAGAGCACGCACATGGATGGCGGGGTAGGGAGGTGCTGAGAGAGAGGGAGAGAGCAGGCCTCACATTGTCAGTGCAGAGCCCAATGTGGGGCTGGGGCTTGAGCCCACGGGTGAGATCATGACCTGAGCCGAAATCAAGAGTAAGACACTTAATCTACTGAGCCACCCAGGTGCCCCTGAATAATATTTTATTGTATGTATACGTACACGTTGTGTGTACATAGTATGTATAAATATTATGTTTATCCATTCCACACATGGGCACTTGGGTTGCTTCCACCTTCTGGCTATTGTCAGTAATGGTGCTATGAATATGAGTGTAATAGAGAGGTTTTTTATGTCCATGTCAGGAGATCATGGGGAGACTTTTGTTCCTTATTGCCTTATTTATTTATTTTTTTATGAGCATGACTTGTTTTATAATCAGAAAAAGCAATAAGGATATGTCCTATTTGGGGAGATGGGGGAGTAAAGGTTAAAAAAAGGCCTGATCTCGGGCAGTGGCAGCAGGAATGGAATGGAGAGGGCAGATTTGAGAGACACCTCAGGAGAATTAACCGGACTTGACCACTAAAAGGTAAGGGAGAGGAGAGTGGAAGACTCGCCCCACCAGTGATGACAAGGGACATCAGTCCTAGAGGGGCTTAGACTAGGGGAAAAGGGAGGATGTAAGGCTGGACAGCCACCTGAACCTTTGTTCAGGAATTTGGACTTTTTCCTGAAAGCAGAGGGAAGCCATTGAAAGGAAGGGAAATGACTTAATCAGAATTGTGTTATAGAATGATCACCCTGATTCCCTTCAACCCATTCTGCAAGCTGAAGCAAGATGGGGCCAAGTTTCCCTTTGTGTTACTTAGGCTTGAACCTCTGCTAATTTCCTTTTATTTGACATGAAGTATTAGTGCTGAAAGATACATATCTGCTCTTGAAAAGCACCTGGAATATTTCAAACAAAGTGCTATTTAGATTACATTGATTTCTAATTGTATTCAGTTTTATCTCAACACCACAGTCTCCTGTAAATTTACTTTCTACCTTTAGTAGGGGAAGTATGAATAATTGAGGAAGTAAACAAGATATATAAACAACTCAAGTTGGAGAACTTCAGTTTATTGTTAATAAATTTTGACACTTTCCTTTTGGGAGAAAAGGGCCAATGTACAGTAAACACTGTCATATTAAGGAGATATTACAAAACAAAAATTTGGGGAAGTTCTAAGAGACTCAGCCCATTACCTGTTTCTTTTCTTTTCTTTTTTTTTTTTTAACATTTATTCATTTTTGAGAGAGAGAGAGAGAGATGGAGTGTCAGTGGGGGAGGGGCGGAGAGAGAGGGAGACACAGAATCCGAAGCAGGCTCCAGGCTCTGAGCTGTCAGCACAGAACCTGACGCAGGGCTCGGACTCACTAATTGTAAGACCATGACCTGCGCTGAAGTCCGATGCCCAACCGACTGAGCCACCCAGGCGCCCCTACCTGTTTCTAACCCAACAAAACTACAATCTCTGTCTGCTTCCATACCATCGCAGAGAGAGAGAACTATTATGATAACATATGTAAGAGTTTTGCAGTTTATAAGGGCTGAATTTCCGAAAGATGTGAATCCATGATCTCATTTCATTCCTCCTAAAAATTGTGTGAGGCAAGGATTATCATTATCATTCCCATTTTTAGATGAGAAAATTGAAGATCAGAGTATTCAAGAGTATTCCAAAGTCCTATATCTACTAAACTCTGGAGTTTGAATCTAGGTTTTATTTTCTTTTTATATTATAGCTTTTTAATATGGAAAATTTTAAACATATATGAAAGTACAAAGAATAGTATGATAAATATCCATATACCCATACCCCAGCTTCAATAGGTTACCAAGATACGGTCAGTTTTATTCTATCTATACCCCCTACTCCCTCTCCACCTTGGATCTTTTTTTTCCATTCTGGATTATTCTAAAGCATATCTTAGATGACGGATCATCTTATCTGTAAATGCTTCAGTATGTATCTAAGAGATAAGGACTTTTTCTCCCTTGCCCCCTTTTCCCTGTAATCATATACCATTATCATCATACCTGAAAAACAAACAGTAGAATTCCTAAAAAACACCTAGTATTTATTTGGTATTCAGTTTCCTCAGCTGTCTCATAAATGTCTTTTTACAATTGATTAAACTGGGATCCAAACAGGATCCACCTATTACATCTGGTCGATTGTCTCTTAAGTCTTTTCATTTATAGCAATCTCCTCCTCTTTCTCCCCCCATTCCCCTTGCTTTTATTTGTTGAAAAACTAGGTCATTTGTCCTGTACGACTTACCACATTCTTGATTTTGTTGGTTGCATCCCTTTAATGTGTCCCTCTCTTCCCTTAATTTTTTTGGCCATTATACTTTATAGGTGGTGCCATGCATCTCATCATGTGCACAAATGAGGGACGGGGGAGAGAGAGAGAGAGGGAGAGAGAGAGAGAATATGAATCTTAAGCAGGCTCCATGCTCAGCACAAAGCCCCACACAAGGCTCCATCCCACAATCCTGGGATCAAGACCTGAGCCGAAATCAAGAGTCAACCACTCAGCCAACTGAGGCACCCAGGCGCCCCTCCCTGGATGTGATTTTAAGATTGATCATGGGGTTCAGATGTTGTTAGCATGGTCCATCCATTATAAGTTTCTCATTAGTCTTTCACAGAATGATTTTAGCAGCTCTTAATGATCATTGCTCAGATCTAGAATTTCTTTAGTGTTTGGAAAATGAATCTAGGTTTTCTAATACCAAGTCATGTACTCTGTTAAATCCCACTGTCTCCATATTAAAGGAATGTTTTGTCCTGTATTCTCTGCTGTGATAGATGGAGAAAAATCTCTCAATTAATGATTCAGCTTAACATATATTTTTAAAAAATAGAGCCCATATGCTGTGTCTAATACTGGTTGTTCACAACATTGTTTTCTTAGGTTGGTCTTGTGTATTGGCAAAACCACACAGTGGAAAGGCTGCTTATGTCAGTGTTTTTCAAACTACACATTGTTATTATACATTAGTATGTTAAAGAATTATCTGGGGGAGAAGTTCCAGCATTTTTTTAAAATAAAAAATTAGAATAGAAATAACGGAAAAAAAAGTGCATCTCATGTAAGAAGAATAAGCTTTGGTTTGTAAAACTTTTGTTTCAGCTCTTTCTGTGTATATCTGGAAGCCATAATATAGAATGCATTTTTTTCTTTTTTTTTAATGTTTATTTATTTTCGAGAGAGAGAGAGGGAGAGAGCGAGTAGGAGAGGGACAGAGAGAAGGAAACACAGAATCTGAAGCAGGCTCCAGGTTCTGAGCTGTCAGCACAAACTCTCGAACCACGAGATCATGACCTGAGCCGAAGTTGGAGGCTCAACCAACTGAGCCACTCAGACACCCCTAGAATGCATTTCTTATTGAGGTCTTGGCCAAAACCAAATTGTCCCAGTGTTCAGATGACCACCCTGAAATATAGCAACTTTTTAAATTTTGTTTTTAAATGTTTATTTTTGACAGAGAGAGAGAGAGAGAGACAGAGCATGAGCAGGGGAGGGGCAGAGAGAGAGGGAAACAGAATGGGAAGCAGGCTCCAGGCTCTGAGCTGTCAGCACAGAGCCCAACTCAGGGCTTGAACTCACAGACCGGGAGATCATGACCCTGAGTGGAAGTCGGACGCTCAACCGACTGAGCCATCCAGGCGCCCCTGAAATATAGCAACTTTTTTAGTTAGTCAAGGATTCAATTATGTTCAAATGTACTATTTATCAGATAGTACAGTATATTGATCCATTTTAGAATTTCCTTTAAAGGCTTGTTTGGGTGACTGCCAGTTAACCAAAATTGCATTACCCCAGTGACCTAATCTTCTAGTATTCAAGTAGAAGAAATGTGAACTCTTCAGGGATTTGTTTTTGATTCTCTTTTACCCTTGAGGATGATGTAGATGACTCCACTCAATACTGGTATCATTAGGGGCGCCTGGGTGGCTCAGTTGGTTAAGCGGCCGACTTCGGCCCAGGTCATGATCTCGCGGTCCGTGAGTTCGAGCCCCGCGTCGGGCTCTGTGCTGACAGCTCAGAGCCTGGAGCCTGTTTCAGATTCTGTGTCTCCCTCTCTCTGACCCTCCCCCATTCATGCTTTGTCTCTGTCTCAAAAATAAATAAACGTTAAAAAAAAAAAAATACTGGTATCATTAAAAGTCAGGCTGGAGGGGTGCCTGGCTGGCTCAGTTGGTAGAGCGTGCGACTCTTGATCTCAGGGTTGTAAGTTTGAGCCCCATGTTGGGTGTAGAGATTACTTAAAAATAAAACCTTAAAAAAAATAATAAAAGTCATGCTGGAACCTCAGCAAGATGAATTGGTTGGGAAAGGGGAAAGACGTCAGGAGTGGACAGGTAGAGAAACAGACTCAGCCTGTTGGTTGGCTTCTGGGGCATGGGAACGGGGTAAGGCAGCCAGACCTCCCATGCACATGATGGCAAAACAGAGGTAGCCCTAATACTATTCAGACTTCGATTGGAATTGGTTTAGGACATGGGAAGATGGGATATTTAGTGACACCAGTGATAAGCGATTAGAAAATGCAGATGTTGGACTATAGTATATAGTTAACATTTTAAAGCTGTGGAGACTGAGATTCAGAGAGTCAGTTGTTCAGAATCAGCCAGTAAGTGGGGGAGCAAAATTTTAAGGGTTTACCAAATCCTGGAAATATTCTGAATAAATGTATGATGCTGAATAAGTTCCTTAATAATAGTATCTACTGCATAGAATTGTTACAAGGATTAAATATATAGTTAAAGCACTGAGCACAGTAGTAAAAGCACTTAGCACAGCCTTCCTATGAGAACCACTCAGTAAATATTATCTATTACTTCTTTTTAAAATAATGAACGTATTTTACTTTATGTCTTTTTTTTATTTTTTTTTTTTAAGAGAGTGCAAGCAGAGGAGAGGGATAGAGGGAGAGAGAGAGAATTGTGAGCAGGCTCCATGCTCAGCATGGAGCTCTGATGCAGGGCTTGATCCCACGACCCTGGGATCATGACCTGAGCCAAAATCAAGAGTTGGATGCTCCTCTGACTTCAGCTGAGGTCATGATCTCGCAGTCTGAGTTTGAGCCCCGCGTCAGGCTCTGTGCTTACAGTTCGGAGCCTGGAGCCTGCTTCAGATTCTATGTTTCCCTCCCTCTCTGCCCTTCTCCAGCTCATGCTCTGTCTGTCTTTCTCTCTCTCAAAAATAAATAAACATAAAAAAAAGTTGGACGCTCAACCACCTGAGCCACCCAGGCGCCCCACTTTATGTCTGTTTTTAACCTCTCCTTATTCCAGAAATGATTAAAGCTGTATTACAAGATTCTTTTTTATTACTGTTGAGATGTAATCGATATTTATCATTGTATTAGTTTTAGGTATACAACAAAATGACTTGATATATGTAATATTATGAAATGATTACCACAATAAATTTAATTAACATCCACCCTCAAAAAAGCAGGGAGGAGGCACCTGAGTGGCTCAGTCTGTTAAGCATCTGACTTTTGATTTTGGCTCAGGTATCTCTCTCTCAAAAATAAATAAATAAATAAATAAATAAATTTAGTTAATATCCATGAACACACATAGTTACAAATTTTTGTTTTGTTTTGTTTTTCTTGTGATGAGAATTTTTAAGGTTTGCTCTTTTCACAACTTTCAAACATATAATACATTTGACATTGGTCTTATATTGTTAACTATATCTAGTTAACTATAGTCACTGTGCTGTACATTAATTACATTTCCAGGATTTATTTATCTTATAATTGGAAATTTGTACTTTGACTGCCTTTACCTGTTTTGCCATCCCCACCCCCATCTCTGGCAACCACCAATCTGTTCTCCTGTCAATGGTTGTTGTTGTTTTTTTTTTTTAAGATTCCATATATAAGTGAGATCATAGTATTTGTTTTTCTCTGACTTATTTCACTTAGCATTATGCCCTCAAGTTCCATCCATGTTGTTGGAAATGGCAGGATTTCCTTCTTTTTCATAGTTGGATAATATTGCATTGTGTATATATACCACATTTTCTTTATCCATTCTTCTGTCAATGGACACTTAGGTTGTTTCTATGTCTTGGGTATTGTAAATAATGCTGCAGTGAACTTGGAGGTGCAAATATCTTTTCACAATAGAGATTTCATTTCCTTCATATCAATACCAGAAGTGGAATTGCTGGATCATAGGGTAGGTGTATTTTTAATTTTGTGAGGCACCTCGATAGTGTTCCCATAGTGTCTACCAACTTACTTTCCCACCAACAGTGTAAAGGTTTTCCTTTTCTCCACATTTTTGCTAGGATTTGTTATCTGTTGTCATTTTGAGAAAAGCCATCCTAACAGACATGAGGTGATACCTCATGGGTTTTGATTTGCATTTCCCTGACGTTTAGTGATGTTGAGTACCTTTTCATGTACCTTTTGGCCATTTGTATGTCTCCTTTGGAAAAAAAAAGTCTATTCAGATCCTCTGCACATTTTTTAAGTGGATTGTTTGGTTTTTTTCCTATTCAGTTGTGTGAGTTTTTTGTATAATTTGGATATTAACCCTTTATAAGGGGGCCTGGGTGGCTCAGTTGTTAAGCATCTGACTTTGGCTCAGGTCACGATCTCCTGATTCGTGAGTTCGAGTCCCATATCTGGGTGAGCTAGAGCCCCGCTTCAGGTAAAACATGAGCCCCACTTCGAGTGAGCCCCGCTTCTCTCTCTTCTCTCTGCCCCTCATGGGATTCTCTCTCTCTCTCTCTCTCTCTCTCTCTCTCTCTGCTCCTTTCTCAGTTGCACCCTCTCTCTCTCTCTCAAGACAAAAACAAAAACGAAAAATCCTTTATCAGATATGTGATTTGCAAATATTTTTTCCTATTCTGTAGGTTGCCTTTTAGTTTTGTTGATGGTTTCCTTTGCTGTGAAGAAGGTTTTTAGTTTGATATAGTCCCACATGTTTAATTTTGCTTTTGGTGTCAAATTCAAAAAAATCATAGCCAAGACTGATGTCAAGGAGCTTACTGCCTATGTTTTCTTCTAGTTTTATGGTTTAGGTCTTATGTTCAAGTCTTTGATCCATTTTGGGTTGATTCTTGTGTGTGGTGTAAGTGGCCCAGTTTTATTCTTCTACATGTGCTGCCCAGTTTTCCCAACACCATTTACTAAAGAAACCATCCTTTCCCCATTGTGTATTCTTAGCTCCTTGTCATAAATGAATTGACTGTACATGTGTGGGTTTATTTCTGGGCTCTCTATTCTCTTCTGTTGATCTGTGTGTTTATTATTTCTGAAATATGTCTCACAATGTAAAATAGGTAAGACTTCTGTACCTCCTGCTCCATTTCATTTTTCAGCCACTGCCTTTGCTTCTGTGTGGACTGCTGGCACGCCCTTCTTGCTGAAAAAAATGACTAGCACTCTCCTTTGGTTTGGGACAACTAATAGCTACAGGGTATTAGGGAGAAACTAGAGCCTAGTTGGGATGCCTCTGAAAATGGTAGGATTTGGGGAAATACACAGACAGGTGATCAGTAACTTTCAAACAGAAAAAGGGAACAAAATGTTTTATACCTAAAAGCCCTTGTTTTTAGTTTTTATTTTTATCAAAGGAATAATAAAGACTTCTTACTTCTGTGCTATAAGATTCTCTATTTGAGGATTTTAACCACTTGGAAAATGAGATAATCAGGGGCGCCTGGGTGGCTCAGTCTGTTAAGCATCCTACTTCAGCTCAGGTCATGATCTCGCGGTCCGTGAGTTCGAGCCCCGCGTCGGGCTCTGGGCTGACGGCTCAGAGCCTGGAGCCTGCTTCCAATTCTGTGTCTCCCTCTCTCTCTCTCTGCCCCTCCCCCGTTCATGCTCTGTCTCTCTCTGTCTCAAAAATAAATAAACGTTAAAAAAAATTAAAAAAGAAAAGAAAATGAGATAATCATAGATGTGTCATTTAAAAATATAACTTTTAGGGGCACCTGGGTGGCTCAGTCTGTTAAGCGTTTGACTTCGGCTCAGGTCATGATCTTGCAGTTCATGAGTTCAAGCACCGCGTTGGGCTCTGTGCTGACAGCTTGGAGCCTGGAGCTTGCTTCAGATTCTGTGTCTCCCTCTCTCTCGCCGCCCTCCCCCACTTGTGCTCTCTCTCTCAAAAGTCTCTGCCCCTCCCCTGCTCACACTCTGTCTCTTGCTCAAAAAAATAAAAACATTGAAAAAAATTTTAAAATGTATAACTTCTAAATTTTCATAAACAATTTAATTGTACATGAGGCAGATTTGGGTGCGGTTTTTTGAGTGATTTTCTGTGTACTTTTTGAGTGTACTTTTTGAGTGTACTTTTGAGACTAGACTGTGTTTCTATTTGAATATTTGTACCAAAGCTTAATATTTTCCTGTTTTCTGACTGTATTTTACTGCCTAATAAAATAAATACTGAGTGTATTATTTTAAATCCACTTATTTGAAACATGCTACCTATATCCTTGTGATTTCTAAGTTAAAACCTGAGGCATTAGATCTTTTCAACTTAGTTTATTTTCTTATGGATAATCTATTAAAGCTGAAGGCATCATGGTTGAAAGTCACTGAAACTTAATTAAAATAATATTTCCAGGGAGAAGCTAACAAAATGGCATAGGGTTCCTGTGACCTCAGCGTCACTGTTCTTTTTTTTTCTTTTTTTTTTTTTCAACGGTTTTTATTTATTTTTGGACAGAGAGAGACAGAGCATGAACGGGGGAGGGTCAGAGAGAGAGGGAGACACAGAATCGGAAACAGGCTCCAGGCTCCGAGCCATCAGCCCAGAGCCTGACGCGGGGCTCGAACTCACGGACCGCGAGATCGTGACCTGGCTGAAGTCGGACGCTTAACCGACTGTGCCACCCAGGCGCCCCTCAGCGTCACTGTTCTAACCAACATTTGGGAAATGCCAGAGCTTGTGGGAATGCGGAGTTACACAGTGGAAAGAACAAGAACTTGGGTTTCAGGCAGATCAGCGTAACCTTGGGCAAAGTCTTTTAGTCACTTCCTTTATCTATGAAATGTCTCATGAGATCCTTTGAGAGTTAACTATTATAAAACCTGACCACTAGAAGGGACTTTGTAAATACGAGTTATCTTCTGTTCTCTCACTTTTATTTCCACAAACCTACCTACTGTGTGCTTCTCCTTACCCCCGAAAGGAAACTTGAAGGGGCGCCTGGGTGGTTCAGTCAGTTAAGCATCTGACTCTTGGTTTTGGCTCAGGTCATGCATGACCTTGCAGTTTGTGAGATCAGTTCCTCATTGAGCTCTGCGCTGTCAGAGAGGAGCCTGCTTGGGATTCTCCTTCTCTCCCTCTTTCTCTGCCCATCCCCCACTCATTCTCCCCCTCTCTCTCTCTTTCTCAAAATAAATAAATAAACTTAATTTTTTTAGAAAAAGGAAATTGAAAAAGAATAGAAAAGTTGGTGGTTTCATCCTACCGTTCAACATCAGTTAAACATATCTAATTATATTGCTTTTTTGTGTGCACAAGGGTTAACATCAGTGGTTCTTGATGATCTCTGCATGTTACACGTGGTCCATATGGCCATATTTTCCAGACCAAAAAACTGGGGCTTGTAGTTTGATGAATATAGTATGCTCAGAGGTTCAAGAAAACAGTATATATGTATATTTATTTTATTTTATTTTTAAGTAACCTGGTGTGAGGCTTGAACTCACAACTCCGAGATCAAGTGTCGCATGCTCTACCAACTGAGCCAGCCAGGCACCCCTGGAGAATAGCATATTTTAAAATAACGCAGTCTTGGGGAAATCCTAGATGTGTTTTTATGTATCCTAAGGAAGCAATACAAAGTCATGGTGAAGAGGCATTGGAGTCCTTTGGACATGACTTCAAATCTTGGCCCAGGCACTTTCTACTTTTGTGCACAAGTTACTTAGCTTTTCTTCCTAAGCTTCAGCATTTCCTCATTTGTAAAATGGATATAACTAGCTCATGAGGATTGCATGAGCTAAAGGGCTCAGCACAAGGCCTGGCAGGTAGTAAGTACTGGACATCTAAATGTTAATTGTTGTCATTATTATGAGGCCTTTGAAACATGTACATGTATTCAGTAATCTTTTTTTGCAAAAGCCTGTAGAAGAACAAAAGCTTCTTTTTTTTTTTTAAAGATTTTTTTTTTTTTTTAGAGAGAGAGTGCAAATGAGCAGGGGAGAGGGAAAGGTGCAGAAATATTTTGATGCCCAACTTGGCATGCCCCTGGGGTCTGTAATAAGACTTGACTTATTTGCCTTTCTCACAGTATTTGAATAACTGTTAGCACCTATTCCATTGCCTTTAAGATAATCTCTTTGAAGAGTGTGCATGTTTTTGGCTCATATAACTTGTACTTGTTCCAGAGGTAAGACTGACTTCAACATTAACTTAATCCATTGCCAGGCTTCTTTCCCTCAGATTCTCTTGGTGGTGCCCTTCCTAAGTTGTTGGCTTCATCTTTAGGCCAGCAGCAAAAGAGCTGTGGCAGTTCTGGGCCCCAGGTCCGTGTGTAGCACCCACCAAAGGAATTGAAAGATTCTCTCTTCCTCTGTTCTTCTAAGTGAAAAATTTTCTCAGAAGCCCCCAGTATACTAATCCTAAAATCTCATTGGCCTGTATTGGGTCATGTGCCCATTCTTGAACCATTTGCTGTCATCAAGGCAATGCAGCGCCTTTTGGCTTAGGCCTGGTTCTTGAACAAGTTATTTATGAGGGGGACGAAATTATCTTTAGGCCAATCAAGAACAGAATTGTGTTTCTATTAGGATGTTTTTCTCTGAAGAGGAGGAATGGCCTCTGAATAGATTGGCTGGCTAGGAATTCTGTTGGCTGCTGATAACAGTGCTTTAAATAAGACAAATTAGGGGCGCCTGAGTGGCTCAGTCGGTTAAGCGTCTGACTTCAGCTCAGGTCATGATCTCGCGGTCCGTGAGTTCAAGCCCCATATCGGGCTCTGTGCTGTCAGCTCAGAGCCTGGAGCCTGTTTCAGATTCTGTGTCTCCCTCTCTCTCTGACCCTCCCCCGTTCATGCTCTGTCTCTCTCTGTCTCAAAAATAAATAAATGTTAAAAAACATTTAAAAATAAATAAGACAAATTATTTTTCTTTCAAAAAAATTAAGTCCAAAGTAGGCAGTCTGTTGCTGGCATGGTAGTTCAACAGTGCCATCAGGCAGTCAACATCTTTCTCTCTTTCTGCTTCACTGTCCTTATCCATGGCTATAACTCTCATGGTCACCTTGTGGTCACCACTGGGCTTCTGGCTCTAACCAAACAGTCCTTCCTCAAGGCAGGAAGAAGTAGGAAAGGAGAAGACAAAGGATGTGCTTTAAAGTACTGGAAGTCCCAACCAACACATTCAGTTTACATCTTATTGTCCTTTCTTATAGGTGAGGGACGCTGGCGAACGTAGTCTCTTAGTTGGACAGATTGCTGTTCCCAACAATATAGGGATTCTGTTGCTATGGAAGAAGAGAAAATGCCTGTAGGTCTGGCACTGTGCAGTGCCCACCACGGAAGGCACCGACAATCTCCACTACCCTCCATTTGGAGGAAACCATAGTTTGGTATATATTTACTGTCTTTCTAATCATCATTTTTTTTTTAAGTTTCTATTTTTAATTTTGAGAGAGCATGAATAGGGGAGGGGCAGAGAGAAGGAGACAGAGGATCCGAAACAGACTCCATGCTGACAGCAGCAAGCCCAATGCAGGGCTTGAACCCGTGAACTGAGAGATAATGACCTGAGCCAAAGTCAGACACTCAACCGACTGAGCCAGACAGCCAGGTGCCCCTGTATTCATGATTTTTCAATCATATTCTACATGTGTTATAGTTCATATTTTCCATTTAACACCATCATGAGTATCTTTTCATGTTTTTTTGTTTTGGTTTGGTTTTTGGTTTTTTTGAGAGAGAGAGAGAGAGCGAGCATGCACAAGAGGGGGATGGAGACAGAGGATCTGAAGTGGACTCTGTGCCGACAGCAGACAGATAGCCTGATGTGGGGCTTGAGCTCATGAACCGTGAGATCATGACCTGAGTCAAAGTCAATGCTTACCCGACTGAGCCACCCCGGCACCCCATGAGTATCTTTTCATGTCAGTTAATACATAGGAGAAGCTTCTTCATCTCCACTTAACAGATGCTAGAGTAACAGATCCTCTTCATTTTCACTATAAAACGTAGTGTTTAATTCCATGGCCCTCTGAATGTTCTCAGCCAGTAAGCAACTCTATACTGTGCAGTCAAATACAATAGCCACTAGCCACATGTGGCCGTTTAAATTTTAGTTGATGTCATTTAAAAAGTCATTTTCTCTCTCGAAAAGCCACAGATGACTGGTCATTACTGTAGTGAGCAGCCCAGAAATGGGATTGCAGACACTGGTGTGGGGCAGCTCTGCTCCACAGCGCCAGCACAGCGCAGCTCTCACCTGTTTGGGTTTAGGGTGTTTGAGTGTAGTGGTTAAAGTCACCAACCTGGGCACCTGGGGGGCTCAGTCTGCTGAGCGACTGGCTCTTGATTTTGGCTGAGGTCATGATCTCGCAGGTTGTGGGATCGAGCCCCGCGTCAGGCTCTGCGCTGACAGCGTGTGTCCTGCTTGGGATTCTCTCTCTCCCCCTGTTTCCGCCTCTCCCCTGCTTGTGCACACTCTCTCTCTCTCTTTCCCTTTCAAAATAAGTAAATAAACATTTAAGGTCACCAACTTGGAACCAGACTGCCTCATGTGAATTCTCACTCTACTATTTGCTAGTTGTGTGGCTTCAGGTAAGTTCCTTACTTTCACTGTGCCCCAGTTTCCTTACTTGTAACATGATGGTCACAGTAGTACCTAGACTGTGAGGGTTAAAGGATTTGATGTATGTAGAGTGTTTAGGACAGTGCCTGGCACAGAGTGAACAATTGTACATATCTGTCACGATGCTGCTGCTGATGGTGATGGTGGTGATGGTGATGACCGAGAGTCAGCTGGGTTTGTTCCCAAGCCTATTTGCGCCAATTTTACTTGCTCTTGTGATTACAAAATAACTGTTACATAGGCTAATGAGATTTGGGGACATAAAGGGGGAAAAAAAAGACATTGTTTTGTGAAAAATAAGTTTAATGTGGGGCGCCTGAGTGGCTTAGTCGGTTGAACGTTCGACTTCGGCTCAGGTCATGGTCTCACAGTTCATGGGTTCAAGCCCCGCGTCGGGCTCTGTGCTGACTGCTCAGAGCCTAGAGCCTGCTTGGGATTCTGTGTCTCCCTCTCTCTCTGCCCCTTCCCTGCTTGCACTCTGTCTCTCTCTCTCTCTCTCTCTCAAAAATAAATAAAACATTAAAAAAATATTCAAAGTGTTTCCAATTAAAATAAATAAATAAATAAATAAATAAATAAATAAGTTTAATGTGTTTGAAAGACCTGGTAAAGGTAAAGGACAAAAATAAACTTCTTGTTAAATTAGAGATAGAAGAGACCTCTGAAAAGATTGAGGAAAAAATTCATCAAAATATAGGACTTTGCCTTGAGACTACTTCACATGTCTTTCCAGTAAAAACTAGAAAACATAGACATGCATCATGGGTGTGGTTCATGCAGGAACTTTAATTACTAGAACTTATTTTCAAAGAAAACGCCTTGGTCTCCCCAAGTATTAGGCAAATCATACATTTTTAATGCTTTCTCTCTTTAATTGGCTATTTATGTTTTTGTTTTTTTAATGAATTTTTACCATGATTAGTCCTGATCTCATCAGGGAGAGAATGTCTTTATTTTTTTAATTGTTACATATGGATTACCGTGCATCATTTGAAATGAATAATATCACCAAACCCAATTGTTGGACATTTACATTGTTGCTCAGTTTTTAGTGTTATAGTTGGTGTTCTGGTGAGCTTCTTTACAGCTAGATCTTCTCCAGTCAGTATGTTTTGATCACAGGACTTCAGAGGAATCCTGCCCCTTTTCACTGACAGGCCCAGATTTCACAATCTGGAAATGCTTATACTAACATAAAAAATGGCACGTGGGAATTCCAGCCCTAATTTTGCTTTTGGATTTAGCTCCATTTCTTCTTGCGGGTCACTAACTGATTTTAAGTTAATGTTTACTGTTTCATACACAAAGTTTGAGCTGCCCCAGAGAGTTCAGCGTAATGGAAGATGTCCTGATGTGACTTTTTTTTCCCAGTTCACATAGCACTTTGTTTGAACTTTGCTTTTTATAGCGTTTCTCACAGATAGTTCTCTTCTGTAATTATTTTTGCATTCATTTTTTATTTGGTACCAAACTCTTAACTTGTTGAGGACTGGAGTCCTTCACTGGACCTTTATATATCCTAGCATAATGGGCCCTCACTTTGTGTTCATGGAAAGAATGGATGAATCAGTGTCACTTTCTTTTATTATGACATGGCCATCTTCCATAGCATGCCTTCTAATTCCTTGTTATGGAGGCTAGTCTTCTAAGCTCTTTATGATAGGTCAGGTTCCATGTTAGAGCAAAACAGGCTAAATGTTTGTAAGGTGATTTTATTTATTTTTTATTTGAAAAAATTTTTAAAGTTTATTTATTTTGAGAGAGAGAGAGAGAGAGAGAGAGCACACGTACGAGCAGAGGAGGGGCAGAGAGAGGGAGAGAGAGAATCTGAAGCAGGCTCTGCACTGTTAGCATGGAGCCGACCTGGCACTTGAACCCACAAACCGTGAGATCATGACCTGAGCTGCAATCAAGAGTTGGATGCCCAAACAGCTGAACCACCTAGGCGCCCTTGTGAGGTGGTTTTGAAGCATAAACAAAGGTAAAATAAAGAAACCGCCCATCACCCATCATCTAGCTTCAGCAATTATCAACATTTGAGAGTCGATTTTGATTTGGACAGAGAGAATCTGGGGATTTTGAGGATTCTGAGGATTCTGGGGTGCCCATTTAGATTGTGTGGGGAAAGACGCAAGACATGTATAATGGGCAGGGTGGAGCAAGAAGAGGTGATGGCCAAGGACAAACCTGCCTACCTCCCACCTAGGATTGTTGTCAGGGTTCTGGGAGTTGACAAGAACAGCACAAAGAACAGGGCCCAACATGAGGTGAGTGTAACTTAGTGCTGCCACTGCCACACCGTGACTGTCACCATTGCATAGCTTGAGGGAGCTGAGTGTGGTGGCCGAGGCACTTGGTGACCTTGGACATCAACCTTTCTGAGCTGCAGTTTCTCTGTATGAAAAATGAGAATGATGGCATCTTATATGCCATGGAAAGCAGTGAAACAAGGCATATAAGTGTGTTTTGGATTAGTTAACAATCGCACTTTTCTAGAGTGCTGTTCTGGCTTGGAGAGACCAGGCTTCTGGAGTTTTTGAGAGTCAAGCCTATTCCTTGTATGGACTCTTGTTCTGAGACTTCATGATATTAAGGGGCCCCAGAGTCATTTGTCAACCTAGCAAATAAACATTATAGCACTATAAGTTTTGTTTCCATTTGCAAAATACTTGTTTCTAAAGCATGAAAACAATTTTGCTTTATATAGCTTGTCCATATATGCACTGGAAATGAAATACTTATCAACCAAGTTGGTAAAGAGATAAAAATAGTTTTCCTAAGGAATGGTTTGCTGGGAATTAGTGTTGGGAAAATGTTGTGGCAGAATCTGTTTCATCGGCTTTGAAATATAAACAGTATTTTCGTTTGTCTATGTTTTTCTTATAACACTTTGCTCAACTCCTAATTAAAAATAGCTTTCCCAAATTCCTCCAGGATTCCTCTTTAAAAAAAAAATCAGTTTTCTTTTCAATGAAGTCTAAGTTTGAAACCCTTTGCTTTCTCCTTAGTTCTGCAAAGAATTCTAATTATGCAGAACATTCATCCAAATCACAGACATATCTGTCTGAGATAAGAATTAGTAGATACTGTGGGAAGAGAAGCGGAATATCCTTGCTGGTTATAATAAATTTCTGCAGTGTTTGTTTGGATAGGACAATCAGCTGTCACATCTCCTGGGCATGAAAGTTATAATAATTCCCAGTCAGAAAGTCAGTGCCCTAAACTTAAATTCTCAGAAAGATCTCATTTCAAACTACCACTTGCCATTAGGTTTGACGTTTTAAAAGTTTGATTTTTATTGTTTTAGCTAATAAAATTTGGCCATTTTACCATTTGTGATTTATAGCATCTTATACTTTTATAAGCTTCATCATTCAAACAAACTATACTCCCATTCTGTGCCACCAAATAACAAAATAAATAAATACAAAATGCAGTTTTATCTCAAAAAGAGCAGTATCCTAATACCACTATTTGGCCCCAGTGACATATGATCTCTCTTAGCTTTATTTCCCATAGACTGTTCTATTTTAAATGTTTTATTGCAGTTTCTTTTCTTGGTTGTTTTTCCTGAGATTCCAGTATATTTTGTCGATATTTCTTTTGGAAGGATCTAACTCAAATCATTTCTAGTAGTCCTCCAGCCAATGTTGTAGTAGAAGATAGCCTTCTTTTAACTTAAATTTTAATTTAAATCTAATCTAACCTTCTAGATTGCTTCTAGAGACGCTGACAGGAAAATTGGATTTTTATAATTATGGAGACGCCCCTTCTCTGTGATACGTGTTTACGTCTCCTTGAGTGAAAAGGGAGTTGGAAAGGGGATAAATGTACTCTTTGATCTTCCTTATTGATCACTGAAAAATGAAATTTGGAACTAGTGTTAACTTCCAAAGGAATTGGAAGATTTTATCCAGTATATAAGGTGTACCTTCAGTTTTTAGGTACTAGAACTTTAGGATCAATTTTTCCCCTTCATTTCAACATATATTGAACATGTACTATGCACATAGTATTGTGCTGGGTGTTTTACATATATTAAGTAGCTCATTTAATTGTCAGAGAAGTACTGGTAGGTAGATAGGATTTAAATAGTCAGGTGCTTAAGCTGAAAACCCTCTTCCTTGATCCCTCTTACAGTCCTATCCACACCCGGTCCATTTGGTTACACCGCTGTAGTAGCAAAACACACCCTGCTCCCTCTGTAACCCATGAGCTGTCAGACGGCATTGGCTGCCTCCTCGCCGGTCTCCCTGATTCCCTATTTTGTCCCACTGTAAGACTTACGGTTGTACACCTAAAACTAGTACGATTTTATATGTCAACTATAGCTCAGTAAAACTGCAGGAGGGAGTGAGTAGAGAGAGAAATGAGGGTCGAAGTTAAATGCCCGTGATCAAAGGCTTTAGGTAGAACTCTGTAGTTGCTGTCCAGTGTGGTAGCCATTAGCTACATGTGACTACTGGGCACCTGAAATGTGGTTCATCTGAACTGAGATGTGTTGCATGCAAGAGATTGCAAAGACTTCGTGCAAAGATAAAGATATGTTGTTCATAATTTTATACTGATTACATGTTGAAATGATAATGTTTTGGAAATACTGTGTTAAGTAAAACAGATTAAAGCTTTAAGAAATGGTGTTATGTATATATACATATTATGTATATATATAAAAATCTCCACATAGCAGCCAGGGTATTTTTTTTAACTTTTTAAGATAACTGTAGATTCATATGCAGTTGTAAGAAACAATACTGAGATCCTATGTACGCTTTACCCAGTTTCCTTAATAATAGATCTTAGCTCAGATGTCACCTCCTCAAGGCATCCCTGCCGGACCACTCTGATATAGCCTGCTGTCCCCACTTTCATTCACCTGTACAATTATTCTGCCTAATTTTCTTCATAGAATTTGTTAATGTCTGAAGTTATTTATTTACTTAGTTGTCTTTTGTCCAGAAGAAGGTGAGCTAAAGAGAATGGGAACCTTATCTGTTCTCTTCATTGCTTTATCTCCAGTGCCTAGGACATGCACATAGTAGGCGCTTGATAAATATTTCCTGAATGACTGAACTTTGTGGATGTGGAAACTAAGTTTCGAAGTGATGGAGTAACTTAACTGTGGTCACATGGCTAGTAAATAGTGGAACCATGACTTGAAGCTACAGACACAAAGGCCCTGAAGTCGAGCTGAGTTCATCCTGTTCAAAGAACAGATAGGACCAGGATGCTGGAGGATAGGCAGTGAGAGGAGGGAGAGTGGTACCGTTTCAGACTAGAGAAATAGTCTGGGCCCAGGTCACCTCAGGCGTTGTAGACCGTGATGATGAAAGTGGATCTCATTCTGAGTACAATGGGAGACACTGGAAGGTTCTAAGCAAGGGAACGCTATGAACAACATGGTCCAGCTTAGCTCATGGGAGTTCTGGGACCAAAGTCCGGGTCTAGAATGAAGCTTTCTTTTCTCTTGCTTTGCCCCCATGTGTATGCATTTCTTTTGGAGACCACTTCAAGAAAAGGACTCCGCTTTTGTCACTTTCAGACTATCACCCGTTAATCACACTGGTCCTCCCAATAAGGAGTTCAGGCAGAATGATGTATATGTGCTGGGATGGAAAGGAAGACGCAGCTCATGTTGGGCTTTGGATACGTTCAGGAAGAGGCACCAGATGACACCCAGTCAGTTCTTCATTGTACCCTGGCCTCTGTAGGTGCAGCACGTGCAGCTTGGAATTCTTGGGGACCACCCTCGGCTTTATGTTAGCACAGATGATACTGTCAACTGAAATATTCTGTATGGGGTAAAGCCAGTTTTTATCTGAGGCAGCATTAAAAACAAGGGCAGTTCTTCAGAGAGCAAATGAAGCAGCCAACATAGGAGAAAGATTTCCTCATGCATCTGCTGCAAGGGGCTGTGAGAAGCCCAAGAAAATAGGTAGCAAAGAAAAGTTCAGCCCTTGGGGCGCCTGGGTGGCTCAGTCGGTTGAGCGCCGACTTCGGCTCAGGTCACGATCTCGCGGTCCGTGAGTTCGAGCCCCGCATCGGGCCCCTGTGCTGACAGCTCAGAGCCCGGAGCCTGTTTCAGATTCTGTGTCTCCCTCTCTCTGACCCTCCCCCATTCATGCTCTGTCTCCCTCTGTCTCAAAAATAAATAAACGTTAAAAAAATTTTTTTAAAAAAAGAAAAGTTCAGCCCTTGTTCAAAGAATTTAAAATGTGTTTAGAGAGTCGCCTGCAAATTGAACAGTAGTTGGTACTTCAGAGCAGCCTTACACTAATTGCCTGGGAGAAGGACTCCAGACGAGGTCAGCCAAATGATGGCTGAGCCTGGTAAGGCTCACAGAGGAGCTGGTGCTTGGCCGGCGTCCTGAAGGATAAATAAGAATTAGGAAGGAGAAAGGAGGAAAGGTGTTCAGGTGGCATGGGAAAAAACAATGTCAGGACGTATCTGAGAAAAGAAAGGTACTCCAGAGCAGAGGCTAAGTAGGATCTATTGGGCTGCAGCAGCTTCAAGAAGGGGAAGAGAGGGAAAGGATCTGATTGGAAGGAAATAGTGTGACAATGACTCTTGGTCAAGACTTTCCAGTCTTTTTCTGCTTGTGCCAATAACTCAGGTTGGAGAGATGGGCAGGTGTGTGGGTGGGTGACTGTTCACTGAGGTATGATGATAATAGCTATGACTTCAATAGCACCTACTCTGTGCCAGGCTCTGTTATAAGCACCTTCCATTTATTAACCTATTTAATCCTTAAAAGAGATCTTTGAGGTAGTTACTATTATTATCTGCATGTTTCAGATGGGGAAACTGAGACATCGGGAGGGGAAGTAACCTGCCTAAGGTCACATAGCTCTAGAGTCTGTGCTCTTAGCCTCTATTATCACCTCTCACTTAATGGGGGCCAGGTGGATTCCCCCCCCCAAGCTTTGTGTTATGAAACATTTCAAACATACAGAAAAAAAAATTTTTTAAGTATAATGAACCTCTGTAACAATTACCTAGATGAAACAATGCTAACATTTTGCTGCATGTGCTCTATTATATGTGTGTGTTTTTCAGTTTTATAGTGGACTATTCAAAAGTATGGTACAGACATAATTCATCCCTGAATACAAAGCAGCAGCATCTCCCTTTTATTTGTTTGTTTGTTTGTTTGTTTGAAGTATTTATTTATTTTTGAGAGAGAGCATGAGCAGGGGAGCAGCAGAGAGAGAGGGAGAGAGAGAATCCAAAGCAGGCTCCACACTGTCAGCGTGGAGCCTGACGTGGGGCTCAATCCCATCAACCGCGAGATCATGACCTGAGCTGAAATCAAAGAGTTGGATGCTTAATGGACTGAGCTACCCAGGTGCCCCAGACCATCTTTTAAATGGTATTCACATCCTTCCTTTTCCATGCATTCTTGAAAAATATATTGCCTCTAAAACTATGGGAAGGTATGTTAAGTGTGAAAAGAAGTTAGATTCTAGGCTCAAGTAATTATAAACAGGTTTTCCACTTACATGAATGTCTTGGTATTTGCAAATCAGGCAGGGTAATTAATGTCAGTTTTGTTTCCATAAGACTGCCTCATAATTTGCTGGACATTTAATGTCCGGGTCCCCTCCTACTAAATACCCATTTGAGTATGTAGGTTTCAAATACTGTGAAACCAAAATGCCCTCTCCTCCTCCCCCATTTCTAGAAAGCCCTCTGGTGACTGTGCCTGAGAACATTGACTTAACTGGCTAATGATGGAACTGTAGGTTAAATTAAAAGAAAATGTACGCTCACAGAACCCATACTGTAATGATTTAGTGTTTGTTTATGATTCCGTGTTGGAAGTCATGAAGGTGGTAGAACTTACCTGTAATGTTCCTTTTGTTATGTGACCACGTACGTTCTAGATTTGTATACATATATTCATTTAGTCAATTAAATCCCCCCTATCACTACCACCACTTTGTTCCAGCAAGGCTGTATGACAGTTCTTGATTTATTTAACCATTAAATGTGTCTCCTTATGTATTGATCTGAATCAGTTAGGAAATATCTATAACTCTTGTGTGTTTCCATATAATAGGACTTGAAGCAGACTCAGGGCCCACTCAGTTTGCTCTTCCAGCTTTATTTTCCCTGTTTTGCTAGAGATGCTGAAGGATTTATCTCAACTTTATTGCTCCCTGGACTTCACCAATCTCTTTACTTTTCACTGTTACCTGTCAAAGTCCATTTGTCAAGCTTATCTCAAATGCCATCGTATTCATGGATCTTCCTCAGAGCACTATATCAGGATGTAATTTAAACCCCATAACACATTCTTGTTCATGACACTAATCATAGACTGCCTGTGTTACATTTCATTGCCTGTTTCCCTTATCTTCCACATGTATTTCAGTAATAATTCCCTGGGCAATTTGTATGTGGCAAGCCTTGTTCAAGATTCTGGAAATAGAGATGAATCTCCCCTAGATAATCCCATTTTCTTCTTTGCTTTCTTGATAATTGGAGTGGCCTCTTATTCCCTTGTGTTCCCTGTGGCACCTGGTACATTGCCTTGCACATGGTGATTCGTATGTATTTCTGAATTCAGTTTGGGATACAGGAAAACAAGCACTTCCAAGTCAGATCTGAGTTAAAATCATGACACACCACTGTGCAACCTTGAGTAAATCACTTAACTTCCATGTGCTCCAGGGTTTTTATCTAAAAAACACTGATAATAACAGCCATCTTACAGGACTGTTGCAAGTTTAAGGATGAATTATATGATGTGCCAGGCACAGTTCAGCACCAAGTAGGTGCTCATTCAGTGGTAGTTTTTGTAAGGGAGGCTCAGTCATTCCTTTAGGTCAGTTGAGTGATAGGATCTTAATTGTCTTAAAGGAAATGCTTACTTTGTCTTGGGGCTTCTCCAAGAAGGAACAGGCCCTTGGGGAAGGTCTGGCCAATCGCTGATTAACTGTTCCCTTTTTAGAGTCCGTGATCTGAGTCTCTGTTTTGGAACTACTTATATAATATATACCACCTGTTATTTGTATATTTTTAGCAGTGGGAGTCGGGTAATCCTAATCCTGTCTGTAAAAGAGCAAACTGTTTACCAGAAGCAGAGCCTTTTTCTTAACACTGACTCACACTGACTCATCCTTCTCATTTTCCTTCCCACCGCTCATAACAACCTTGCAAGGGAGAGAATTTTTAGGGAAATCAGTCGGGTTACTTTTTTTTTTCTTTTTTTTAATTTTCCAAAGTTGAAAGCTTGAAGGTGTCACGTCATTAATTCCATCTCAGAAAAGCGTCCTGCCCTGGAGTGGCCACAATGACCAATGCCATGTAGCTGAACATCTCACATAAAACCTCCTCCAGACAAACAATTCTGTTGGCTGAGAGATTAGACAAGTGCCTGAAATGTACATGTTAATTGACTAAACACATGTTCGCACCTTAACTCACATTCTGTTGAAACTAGAAAATTTCTTCTTCTGAGATAGGAAACCTGAGCAGAATTAGAGCCAGAGCTATGATACCTAACAGTGGTTTTGAGATACAGATACAATTCAGGTAGCACATTATAGTCAGCACAATGGGGAGAGAAGGTTATAGATCAGGATGACTAATACCTTTGTGCCTTCATTTGATATTCATTAAATGAATATTTGTGGAACATCTGTGATGTGGCAGGTGCTAGTGCTGTAACAGTGAATAATAAAGACATGGTGTCTGCTCTCATGGACCTTGCAATCTAATGTGATTACAAATCATTCACTTGTATTGAATGCTATGGTGGTGGAAGTAGAGGATGCTAAGGGAACAGAGAGGTGCCCTGCCCTGTAAGTGTGAGCATGCACTTGTGCATGAAGGTGAAGGGAGGAAAAGGTACCCAAGCTGAGGCTGGCTGAAGTAGGCGCTAACTAGAAGAAAGGAGGTAGGTGGGGCAGGGATAGCTGAAGAGACTCCAGGCAGAAGGAGCGACAATGTGTGAAGGCCTTGAAGTGGGAAAGAGCTTGCTCATGGAGGAACTGAAATAAGTTCCAGGGTGACCCAAGGACAGTTGAGTGAGAGGGAAGTTTGGCACAAGAAACATTTGGAGAAGCTGCAGGGTCAGATCATGCAGAACATCGTGGGTCAGTTTATTAATTAAAAAAAAAAAAACAACTTTAAAAATGAAGTAGGGACTCCTGGGTGGCTCAGTTGGTTGGACTTCTGACCCTTGATTTTGGCTCAGGTCATATCACAGTTCTCGAGTTTGGGCCCCACATCAGACTCCATGCTGACAGTGCAAGCCTGCTTGGGTTTCTCTCTCTCTCTGCCCCTGCCCCGCCTCTCTTTCTCTCTCTTCTCTCAAAATAAATAAATAAACCTTAAAAAAAAAAAGCGAGGTAAATTTTACAGATAGTGCTTATTGTTGCATCCACACGACTCCTGAAACAGAATGCCACGGGCACCAGTGACAGTCACAACAAAGTTTATTGCAATGAGAGGCAAGGCTGACAGATCGGGACCAACACTCGTGATAAGAGTGTGTCCCCGAACAGCCGGGGTACAGAGTTTTTAAAGCCGATCACATCGTTTTATCATTACTTGGGAACAGAACAGAGAAACAGTTCCCAGATGAGTTAGAAACAGTTGCCGAATGAGGTGATTATTTTAGACTTTCTGCCACTAAGTTGCAACCAGTGGATCTCCTTGACCTTGCCTCTGATGAGACAAATAGGTTTTGAGCAGAGCCCAGACTTGATGCTAATTGCTAGCTCATAACCCCCTGGGTGGCGAGGGCACCAGTAGGACAGGGCTGGGATAGGTGGTTGTCTGTAGGTGGGTTAGGGAACCCAGCTTGGGAATGAACCAGGATTTTGAATTTCCTAAGATGTTTTTAGCAGAGGACAAACCCAAATGCTTTGTAGGATCCAAATTATCTACACAGAGCACAGAATACTGTGGTTTTTCAGGGTCTTCCTGGAGAGATTCCCAGGCGACCTGCAGTTTGAAGAAAGCCTCCTGAAATCATGGCTTGCTAGCTACAGAGGCAGTGTTTCCTCCAACTCCATTGATGAGACAGAAGAAACTAATCACCTTATCGATATATTTTCCTACAGTACATGTGACATTTTCCTTTTCTAAGAGTAGGATATTAAAAATATTGTTACAGTTTTGGGTTTTAGGGAGTTACTGAAGCTTATAGCATTTAAGTGTTCCATTTCAATATCTGGATTTTTGACATGATGCCAGAAATCATTTAATGTGTTACTGTGCTATTGTTGTTGTTATTCTTAAAGAGAGAAAGAAAAGATACTATGTATGGAACTAATTATCCTCAGTGTTTCTAATCAGGAAATGGTTTTTTTCCTACTAAAAAAGAATAAGCAAACATAAAAACGTATCGAGACATCTGGGTCTATCCTCTACCTCCCTTTTTTCCTTTTAAAAAGCCGTAAGAAACAGTGGGTAAAAACAGTTTACTGCGACAACATGTGAAATATATTTTCAAGAAGTTTGTTTCCCACAAGGTTTTGTTTGTTTCTCTAAAGCTTGACAAGCTCCATAGGTTTTATATAAGTTTGGGCTTAACCTAAATTCATAGCCATATCCAGACTGCCTGGCATCTTTCTATGTCCAAATTCAGAGGTACCATCTTGTTAGTTTGGGGTAGGTTACAGGGTGGTTCAGGCCCACGGGGTTTAATCACTTAGCAAAGCGTGTCATCTGAAACACCATGGATGAATTTAGAGGACAGGGAGGTTGAATTAATAGAAACAAACAGTTGAAGGGTGGTTACCAGGGGCCGGAGGCGGGGAGATGTTGGTCAGAGACTACAAGCCTTCGCTTACAATCTGATTAATCTCTAGTGATCCAATGAACAGCATGATGACTATAGTTAATAATACTGTGTTGAAATCGGCTAAGACTTTAAGCATTCTTACCACACATAAACATACAACAAGTTAACTAACTATTTGAGGTGATGGATATGTTAATTAACCTGATTTGGTACTCACTAAGTATATGTTGAATCATCACATTGTGTACTTTATTTTTATTTTTTTTAATTTTTTTAATGTTTATTTTATTTTTTTGAGAGAGAGCAAGAGACAGAGTGTGAGTGGGGGAGGGGCAGAGAGAGAGGGAGACACAGAATCTGAAGCAGGCTCCTGGCTCTGAGCTGTCAGCACAGAGCCCGACATGGGGCTCAAACCCACAAACTGTGAGATTATGACCTGAGCTGGTCAGATGCTTAACTGACTGAGCCACCCAGGCACCCCGGTTGCCCTTTTTTAAAGTTTATTTATCTTTTGAGAGAGAGTGTGTGAGCAGGGGAAGGGCAGAGAGAGAGAGGGAGAGAAAGAATCCCATGCAAGCTCTGTGCTGTCAGCACAGAGCCCTATACAGGGCTCGATCTCACAAACTGAGATCGTGACCTGAGCCGAAAACAACACTTGAACATTTAACCACCTGGGCCACCCAGGTGTCCTTGTGCAGAAGCTTTTTAGTGTGATACGGTGACACTTCTTTTGCTTTTTTGCTTTTAGTATTCTATTCACAAAGTCGTTGCCAAGTGTCAAGAGTCTTTTCTCCTGTGTTTTCTTCTAGGAGTTTTGTAGTTAGGTCTTATATTAAGTCTTTAATCCATTTTGAGTTAATTTTCATGAGTGATATAAAGTAGAGGGCCAAGTTTCATTATTTTGCATATAGATATCCAGTTTTCCCAATACCATTTATTAAAGAAACTATCTTTTCCCCATTGTATGTTCTTGGGGCTTTATCAAAGGTTAGTTGACTGTATATGCCTGAGTTTATATCTGGGCTTTCTGTTCTGTTCCATTGGATGATGTATCTGGTTGCATGCAAGTACCATACTATTTTGAATACTATAACTCTCTCTTATAGTTTGAAATCAGGAAGTGTGATGCTTCCAGCTTTGTTCTTCTTTCTCAAGATTATGCTGGCTATTTGGGGTCTTTTGTGGTTTCATATGAATTTTAGGATTGATTTTTCTATTTCTATGAAAAATGCCAATGGAATTTTGATAGAGATTGTATTGAATCTGTAGATCACTTTAGGTAGTATGGACATTTTAATAACGTTAATTCTTCCAATCCATGAACACAGAATATCTTTCCTTTTACTTGTCTTTCTCAATTTCATCAATTTCTTACAGTTCTCAGTGTAGAGATCTTGTACTTCCTTAAATTTATTCCTAAATATTTTATTATTTTTGACACTATCGTAAAGGGGGTTGTTTCCTTAATTTCTTTTGCAGATAGTTCATTGTTAATATATAAAAACACTACTGATTTTTGTATATTTGATATCCTACAACTTTACTGAATTTGTTCTAAATTTTTTGGTGGTGCCTTTAGAGTTTTTAAAGATCATGTTGTCTGCACACAAAGATAGTTTTACTTTCTCCTTTCCAAATTAGATACCTTTCGTTTTCTTTTGTTTTTCTTCATCATTATCTATTTTTGAGAGAGTGCAAGCTGGGGAGGGGCAAAGAGAGGGGGACAGAGGATCTGAAGCAGGCTCTGCAGTGACAGCAGCAAACCCAGTGTGGGGCTGGAACTCAGGAACGGCGAGACCATGACCTGCGCCGAAGTCTGAAACTCATCTGAGCCACCTAGGTGCCCCTCATTTCTTTTTCTTACCTAATTACTCTGGTTGGGACTTCCAGTGCTATAGTTGAATAGGAGTGGCAAGATGGGGTATCCTTGTCTTATTCCTGATCTTAGAGAAAAAGTTTTCAGATTTTCACTGTTGAGTGTGACACTAGTTCTGGGCATGTCTTCTATGGCCTCTATTATGTTGAGGCATCATTTCTTCCTTTTTAAAAAAAATTTTTTTTTAATGTTTATTTTTGAGAGAGAGAGAGAGAGCGAGCACGTGCACTAGCAGGGGAGGGGCAGAGAGAGAGAGGGAGACACGAAATCTGAGGCTTCACACTCTGAGCTGTCACCACAGAGACCAATGCAGGGCTCGAACTGGGGAACTGGGAACAGTGAGATCATGACCTGAGCCAAAGTCAGATGCTTAACTGACTGAGCTGGCCAGGCGTCCCAAGGCATCATTTCTTCTGTACTTAATTTGTTGAGAGATTTTATCATGAAAGGAAGAATTTTTTCAAATATTTTTATGTATCTACTGAGATGATCATATGATTTTTATCCTTCCTTTTTGTTGATATGGTGGATCACATTGATTTGCATTTGTTGAACCATTCTGACATCCCACAGATAAATTCAACTTGATCACAGTGTATGATCTTTTACTGTGCTTTTGAATTCAGTTTGCTGATAGTTTGTTGAAGATCTTGGCATATATATTCATTAGGTATATTGGCCTGAAATTTTCTTAGTGTCCTTATATGGCTTTGATATGCTGGCCTTGTAAATAATTTGAAAATCTTCCCTCCTCTTCAGTTTTTTTTAGAGTTTGAGAAGGATTGGTATTAATTCTTCTTTAAAGTTTGTGTTAGAATTCTCCAGTAAAGCCATTAGGTCCTGGGCTTTTTTTTGTTGGGAGGTTTTAGATTACTGATTTAACCTCTTTACTCATTATTGATCTGTTCAGATTTTCTATTTCTTTATTTTCCATTTCTTCAGTGTTCTCAAATTGGTGTACAGTTGTTGATAGTACTCTCTTATGATCCTTTGCATTTTCTGTGATATCAGTTGTACTGTCTCCTCTCTCATTTCTAGTTTTATTTGATTCTTCTTTTTTTCTTGATTTCTAACTAAAAGTTTATCACTTTTGTTTATCTTTTCAAGAAACAGCTCTTAGTTTGTTGATCTTTTGTTTTTCTGGTCTCTATTTCATTTATTTCTGCTCTGATCTTTGTTATTTCCTTTCTTCTGTTAACCTTGGGCTTGCTTTATTCTTCTTTTTCCTTGAGGTATAACACTTTTTTTTGAGAGAGAAAGAGAGAGGAAGGGAGAGAATGTGTGTATGAGGGGGGGGAGGGGCCGAGAGAGAGGAGAGAGGGAGAGAGAGAGAGACAGAGAGAGAGAGAATCTCAAGCAGGCTCTACACGTCATTGTGGAGCCCAACACAGGGCTCAATCCCACAAACTGAGATCATGACCTGAGCCAAAATCAAGAGCCAGACACTCAACCGACTGAGCCACCCAGCCACCCCAAGCCTATAAAGTTTCTGCTGAGAAATCTGCTGATAGTCTTATGGAGATTCCCTTGTATGTGAGGAACTTTTTTCCTCTTGTTGCTTTTAAAATTCTTTCTTTGTCTTTCATTTTTGATAGTTTTAGAATGTATCTTGGAGAAGATCTTTTGTGCTGCACCTTTTTGGGAGCCTGTGAGTTTCGTGAACTTGGATATCCAAATCTCTCCTTGCATTATTTTCTCAAATAAGCTTTCTGCCCCTTTCTCCCTCTTCTTCTGTGACTCCAATAATATGTATATATTTTTTCCTCTTGATGATATCTCATAATTTACATAGGCTTTCTTCACTCTTTCATTCTTTTTTCTTTGTTCTCATTTGACTGCATAGTTTCAAATTACTTTTGACTTCACAACTTCTTTCCTTTGTTTGATTAAGTCTGCTGTTGATGCCTTCCATTGCATTTTGTATTTCATTCATTATATTCTTCAGCTCCAGAATTTCTGTTTTTTTTTTTTTTTTATAATTTGTGTCTTTTTGTTAAAATTCTCATTTTGTTCATGTATTGTTTTCCCAATTTCATTGAATATCTTTCTGTGTTTTTTTGCAGCTCACTGAGCTGCCTTAAAACAACTATTTTGAATTCTTTATCGGGCAGATCACAAATCTCCATTTCTTTGAGGTCTGTTACTAGAAAATTATTGTGTTGTTTTGCTAATGTCAGGTTTCCTTGATTTTTCATGTTCCTTAAAGATTTACATTGTTCTCTTTACATTTGAAGAAGCAGTCACCTCCTCTAGTGTTTGCTGACTGGCCTCAGGGAAAAAACATCTTCTGTCCACCTTACTAGGGATTCTGAGGCTTTCTCTGACTTTTTCTATGGATGCATCTCCTCCACACTTCTTGTTGTTCCCTCTTGGGGAGGAATTCTTAAAGATGTATGCCTTCTCTCAATTCTGTAAAGCCAGGCCTGGTGCTGACAGCCTCTTGTTTGATTTTCTTTGGGTGGTTCTGAATACTCAAGTTTGTGATTTTTTTCTGAATTCCATAGAGTTAAGCCAGCTTTTTGCATGTGCTCACTAGCCATCTGCAAAGGCTTGCACTCACTGTCCTCAGGGTACTTAACTTAGAGCCTGCCATGGAATGGTGTGGGTATGGATGAGGCTCATGGGGCATTGTGGGTACCCATGGGCCAGTTGGCGGGGGAGTCTGTGGGGGGGGATCCTCAGGCAAGGTGTTGCTGGCAGCTTATGGGCAGACTTCCTGATGGAGTCCATGAAGGGGTAGTGTGATCTGTGTCCCTTTGATGGCCTCCCAGAACCCTAGCTCCTGTTCTCTCAGTCCCTGCCTACCCCACAGTCATGTAGAAACATCAGTCTTCTGGATGGAGTGAGAAAGAAGTGCGCCTCTCTGACAGCATCTTGTACAGCTGGGGAAGCTGGGCCTTCACTCACAAACACTCACTTTTCCTCATGGGAGAAATCATGGGGCAAGAAGGTCTCTCTGGGCCCTGAGCTGTGCTGTGGTGGGGGAGGAATGATTGACGTAAAGCGGAGCTGTTCCTCTTACCCTCTTCAGTGAGTCCAATCTTAGGTTTTTTTGCTCTAACAATGTGCTGAAATTTTTCCACTGGATTCCTGGACCTCCACAAAGATACTCTTGTCCATGGGTGATTGTCAAAATCATTATTGTTTGAGGGAAGGGTGATACAACACTCATTTTCTGCTATTTCGCTGATGTCACTCCTATATGTTTTTGTAACAAGATGACATCCATCTCACAGAACCCAAGAGTTAGAAGGAATATTAAAGACTTCTACTAGTTTTAAAATTTATTGCTGATTGCTTACTGTTAGCAACTAAATCCTTTACTGCCTAAGATAATCTTTTCATTTTTTTGTCCTCATTTAGCTAAATCTCCTAGTTTAAAAAAATGTTTGTCATATATATTTCAGTTGATAAATACCTTGTCACTCATATGTGACAAATCAATTAGACATTTTGGCTAGTAATAGTATTAAGTTTGTGAAGATCTATACTAAATTTGGATTCCAAGAATAACATGTTTTCATTTACAGCAGAGTATAGATTTGAGAGATAGTTTTTACTAATTATCTCAAATTGGGATGTGAAATCATAGTGGCAGTGTGGTTTCAGTTTCCTGCATGTTTCCTTTCTGCCAAGTCTTTGAATGTGCCCTCTTATTCAAAAGGCCCCACTCATTGTTTTTATGATAGTCTAGTAACAGTCTCTAGCTTGGCCAAACTCATTTGTCCTCTAGTCTTCTAGGATTATTTACAATTCCAAACTAAATTTCAGGGGTTGTATATATCTTGCATTATCTTAATTACTTCATTAAAATTCAGAAGGGGGCCATGAATCTTACCTATCTTGTTAGAGTCACATATAAAATTATTTTATTGGGATTTTCAGTGTATTTAGAGTAATCTCTACTTAATGAAATTGGCCTTTTCATTTCTTTGTATTATTTCACCAGTCAGTTCCTCAACCTTGACTGAATAGTAAAAGTTTAAAAGAGGCTAGACCTTTATACCTTGGTCTCAAAGAACTGTAGCAGAGTATAGAGTGCAAACATGAGGTGTGGTGCTGCTTTGGATTCCCAAGACTTTCCTTGTCTGAGACTGCAAGAGAATTCAGGAGGAGCCTTTGCATAGCCACGGGGCTAGGAACTTCTCTGTTTTTAAACATTAACCAGCTTTCTTGAGGAGACCTCTGTAAAGCCAGGAGTCATTAGGAACAAAACTTTCAGTCTTTAAATAGACCACAGTATTTTAATACAGCAGTATGAATATATAATACTCCATTCCATAATGTAGATATGTTTCTGAAAGATACACTGCTTTGTATCATTTTTGCTATTTAAATTGTCATCCCCTCCATTGTAATTGTTCTTATAATAGTAGCACTAGTAGTAATTAACATTTATGGAAGACTATGTTTTATATGCACAGTTTCCTTTAATCCTTATAACAGTCTAATAAATTGGGTATTTTATTCTCTCCATTTTACAAGAGAATGGAGACTTAAATAGACTATATACAATTTGTTTGGTTGGTTTTGCTAAAGTTCAGATTCCTTTTGCCCTCTGTTAGGCACTCAATAGTAGACATTCAGTAAGTACTTGAGTGAGATATAAAGCCATCTTGTCTTTTGCACGATTTCCTTCTATTCCATTCCTACTGCCAACTCTCCAGTCCAAGCTCATATTTCTTGCAGTTTAACCAGTTTGCCTTTTTCTAGTCTCTCTTTACTTTAATGCATCCTTCTGGTGGGGCTCCTTTTGCCAAAGTTATGTATCTAAATCTTGCTTTGTAAATGTCACCCTGCCACTTAAAATTATTTATCACCGATCTCCTAAGGAATGATAATGGGCTTTGGGTTTGAATGGCCCTCAGTAAGAATAAGCACTTAGAGATTTCAGTGTATCTCAACTTCCAAACAGTCTATCTGCTCTGGCTTTTGTTTTCCTTTTTAAAATAAACTCTTTCTTAAAATAAAAATTCATAAGTGGTTCATTTCTAGAAGTAACCATTATAAATTGCCTGGATAATCCTTCCAGAAACTGTATATCTCCAAGCAGAAATATTAGATCTGTTAGTTATTTTAAAATTACATAAATGAGTTCATATTGTTCATACTGTTCTGCCACTAGTGTTCACATAGATCCATTTTATTCTTTTAAACAACTTCATGATTGTATCAGTTACAAACCTTTTGGCTTCAAGTAGCAGAAAACAAAGAATGTACTGGAGGGATGTAGGACAAAGTTTGGAAAATGGTCAGGATCAAGGCAAGCCTGAGAACCATGAAGTAATAGGCTTAATGAGCCTCTTTTAGCTAAAGCAGCCAGGCCAGTTTGTTGCCATCACTGCCCTAGAACTCTCAGGAATAAATTCCAACTGTCCCTTTGTCTTTGTGTCACTGGCTTATGATTTAGAGTCCAAGTGGCGGGAGTACCTCCAAATAGGAGGCAGATGAATGCTGGACAGCTTAAAAAAATGATGAATTTCCATTTCAGTAGTGTTCTGTTGTATAAATATGCCATAATTTACTTAACTAGCCATTTCTTGGTAGATATTCATATCTACATATTCATAGTTGTCATATTCAGTTTTTCACTAGCAAAAAACACTGATTCAAAGAAAATTAGTTTGTCTTTGTGAATTTTTGTTTTAAGTGTATCATCTGTGGAATTAATTCCTAGTTGAAGACTGTGCTGTATGTATCAAAGGATATGTACATTTAAAATTTTGATGAATATTGCCAATTCATCCTGAGAAGTTTGCACTAGCTTACATTCTACAGGGGGAAACTGACTTTCTCTTCGTTTATAAGATACAAAGTTATTTATCACCAAATAACTCCATAAAAACCACAAGTGTCAAAACAAATGGAAAACCAAGTCCAAGTGGTTGGAGTATAGAATTTCAACTTTTACCAAGCAATAAGTGTATTAAGAGAAGTTTCTGACCAGCTAATTATATTTTTCCATTAAGAGGCTAACATGTTGGGGCGCCTAGGTGGCTCAGTTGGTTGGGTGTCCAACTTCAGCTCAGGTCATAATGTCACAGTTCACAAGTTCGAGCCCTACATCGCCTCAGTGCTGACAGCTCAGAGCCTGGAGCCTGCTTTGGATTCTTCCTCTCTCTCTGCCCCTCCCCTGCTCATGCTCTGTCTCTATCTCAAAAATAATAAATAAACATTAAAAATTAAAAAAAAAAGAGGCTAACATGTTCATCAGTACCCAAGATATACCTGCTGACATTCTGTGAAATATAAAAAATAAATCAACTTCCCATATTTTTTTCCTTTCCATGTTTGTTTTCCTCAATATTGGATCCTTTCTTCATTTTATTTCTTTTCAAAGTTTGTTGTATTTGTTTATTTGAATAGGCAATATTATTATATGGTACAGAATTCCCAAGTTTCTTGACAGGTACGTGCTGGGAATTCTACTTTCCAGCGATGGAAGACAAGGTCATTTGAATCATCCCTGCTGATGACAATTTAGAAAGCTGCACAAGATATAAAAACATTTTCCTGAAAGCTTCAAAAAGTTTAGAAGATATTAAAGCATTGTAGGAGAGGTAAACCTAGCTAACAGAGGTAAAGGCTAAGAGAGGTAAGCCTAGCTACCAAAGCCATTTTTGTTCTGAAGGCATTTGTTTATCCTGAGAAAGCATCTGTGTAATTAAGCTATACTATTGGTGGCCTCATCTGTGAGGACAGAATTCATAGCTTGTTGCCTGTCAAGGATAGGGACGCAAGTAAACCACCTTTCCAATTTGAATGGGACCCCTAAGGACATGAGGGGGATCTTGAGCTAAACCATCTCTCAAAATAGCTGTGCAACTAAAGCTTCTGGGGAAATTTTAATCCTGATGGTCTTAAGCTAATAGTGCCATCAGGCAAGTGGCAAAAGCAAGCAAAAATCCTTTCTAAAGAAATATGTTATCCTGGATATCAAAGTAGTCCTCTAAATAATTTGTTACATGATGATCAGCACATAGAAGAAAATGAGGTTCACAAGGAAACAAGACACCCATGAAAAGAACTAGAAGAAACAATATATAGCAGAAGCATCCTCAAAGCCATGAGATATTGGAAATTCAGACACGGACTATAATACAACTAATTTATTATGTAAAAAGAAGTAGAAGCCAAGAATGGAAATATCAGTAAGTAATTGTACACTGTCAAAAATGACAGCAGATTTGAAAAAGAATCAAAGTGGCATTGTAGTACTAAAAATATAATAATCAGAAACAAGATCACAGTATATTTAAAATCACTGAAGAGAGAATTAGTGAACTAGAAGATAGGTTAGGAGAAAACGATCCAGAATGAACCCTCAAGAGACAAAAGTATGCTAAATATAGAAGAGATGGTAAGAGAATTAAGAGAATCCAATGAGAAGGTCTAATATACATTTAATTGGAATCCTAGAAAGAGAAGAGCAAGAATGGTACAGAAGCAGTATTTGAAGAGATAATAGCTGAATATTTCCCATAAATGTTGAAAGATATGAATTCACAGATTCAAAAGTATATAGCCCAAAATGCATATAATGGGAAATAAAACAGGCTAAAAAGTGAGCATCTGCCCTTTTGCATTTTTTACCTATTTATTATTATTTTTTTTTTTATTTTAGAGAGAGAGCATGAGTGGGGAAGAGTGGTAGAAGGAGAGAAAGAGAATCCCAAGCAGGCTCCTTGCTCAGCCCAGAGGCCAGTGTGGGGTTGGACCCTGGGATCATGACCCAAGCAAAAATCAAGAGTTGGATGCTCAACTGACTGAGCCAGCCAGGTGCCCCAAGCAAACATCTATTTTAGGAAGTCAGAAGAAACACAGCAAAATAATTCTAAAGAAAATAAAGACAAAGAAATAAGAGTAGAAATGAATGAAATATAAAGCAAGTATATAACATAATCTATCAATGAAAACTTGGTTCTTGGGAAAGATTAATAAGAAGTATTTACTCTGGAGAGGTTGGTTAAGAGAAGGAAGGTGGGAGGAAGGGAGGGAGAAAAGAAGGAAGGGCACAGATAACCAATATCAAGAGTGAAAAGGGGGGAATCATATAGTCATTAGTAAGGTAATAAGATATAATGAATAATTTTATGCCAAAATTTTTGGAAATTTAATGAATTGATAAGTTTATTAGTAATGTAACTATTAATAAAAATTCAATCAGCAATTAAAAAAACCTTCCCACAAAGAAAGCTCCAGGTCTGGATGGCTTCATTGGCAAGTTATATCAAGTATTTAAAAGAGAAAGAATTAATATTACACAAACTCTTCCTGAAAATAGAAAAAGAGATTACCAAAACAAAATAAAAACTTGACAGTAATATTGTGAGGGAGGAAAATTCATAGGCTGTTTTACTCACAGATATGGAAAATCCTAAACTAAATATTAGCAAAGCAAAATCCAGTTTTTCACTTACTATTGTGGTGTAAGAAACTAGCCAGAATCATGTGCCTTAGAAGAGCCATTTTCTATACCAGAGATTCTGTGGGTCAGGAATTTCTGTGCTCCATTTTGTTTGGGCCCCCAGCTGGGAAGACTCAAAGGAGAGCTTGGAATCAGCTGGAGCGATTTTTACTTGCATGTCCAACTGTTGACATTAGCTGTTATGTAGACGGTCAGCTGGCTGTTGTGTAGAACCTCAGATCATCTCTAACACCTACATAGGCTCTCTCCTTGTGGTCTGCATGGATTATTTTGAGCTTCCTGATAGCATGGCAGCTGGGTTCTAAGTGCAGGATCCTAAGACAGTTAGTTGGAAGTCCTTAACATGTTTATGTTCTAATCTTGAAATTCACATATGCCACCACCACCATACTCTCTTGGTTGAGGGAGTTACAGAGGTCAGTCCAGATTCCAGGGAAGATGTCAAAGACCCCACCACCCAATCAGAGGAGTGCCAAAGTCACAATGTAAGAAAAGCACATAGGATGGGATAGTATTGTTGAGGCTATCTTTGGAAAGCACAGTCTGCCCTATCTATTAGTACCTGAAAAGGATAATACATCATGACCAAGTTGGGCTTATACCTGGAATGCAAGGTTGGTTTGATACCATAGACTCAGTGTAATTTGCTAACAGATTAAAAGAAAAAAATCGTGATTATGTGATGTAATGCAGTATCCATTCCTGATTAAAACAGCAGCAACAACTGTAGCTCCCTAGGAATAGGTGGAAAATAGGAAGGGAGCTTCCTTAATCTGGTAAAGAGAACTATAAAACATGTACAGTAAACATCATACATAATGGTGAATTTTCACTTTGAGGAAGTTTTCACCAGAGTTGCCCTATTATTACATCTATTCAACGCTTGTTGGAAGTTCTAGCAATTGCACTGAAGCAAGAAAAATAAAAGTATTGGAAAGGACAAATTAATGATTTATTTACGTGATGACATGATTGTTTATATAGAAATTATAAAAGAATTCTACAAACAAATTATTAAAGTTAATAACAGTTTTGCAAGTTTACTGGATACAAAGTTAATTAATATTCAAAATCAGTTCTATTTCTATATACCAGCTACAAATAGAAAAATTAAATTTTAAAAGATACTCTCGGGGTGCCTGGGTGGCTCAGTCAGTTGAGCATCTGACTTTGGCTCAGGTCATGATCTCACAGTTCGTGAGTTCAAGCCCCACGTCAGGCTCTGTACTCACAGCTCAGAGCCTGGAGCCTGCTTCAGATTCTGTGTCTCCCTCTCTCTCTGTTCCTCCTCTGCTTGCACTCTCTCAAAAATAAAGAGTAAAACAACAACAACAGCAAAACAAAACTCTCTACAGCAGCATCAAAAACAGCAGGTCCCTGTAGAGAAAACTATGAAATTTTATTGGGAGACATTAAAGAGCACCCACATAAAAAGAGCGATCTTGTTGCAGATATTAGAAAACTCGCTGCTATAGAAATACCGGTTCTTCATAAGACATGTGCGTTATTCTGGATTAGATGGGATTTAAGAAAGAAAACAATCAGATTCCAAGTGGGGTTCTAGATTGGATCCTAAAAAGAAAAAAGAAAAATCTTCCTTTTATCCTTATCCTTCAGCTACCCTGGAGAGACCCACCATTTCCAGTTTCTCATGTATCCTAGAGATAGTCCATGCATATAAAAGTAAATATGCATATTTATTTCTTTCCTTATTACAAAGTAGGTAAGTATACTGTTCATATTGTTTTGCATCTGGCTTTGTAAAATATATATATTTTTGGAAATATTTTTTGTATCACTAAATAGCTATCATTTTTTGTCTATCTAAATGATTATGGTTGGGGCGCCTGGGTGGCTCAGTTGGTTGGGTATCTGACTTCAGCTCAGGTCATGATCTCACAGCTCATGAGTTCAAGTCCCACGTCGGGCTCTGTGCAACAGCTCAGAGCCTGGAGCCTGCTTCCGATTCTGTGTGTCTCTCTCTACCCTCCTCTGCTCATGCTCTGTCTCTCTCTGTCTCAAAAATAAATAAACATTAAAAAAAAATTTAAAAAGATGATTATGGTTGCATAGGCTTCTGTTTGGAAGTACCTTGATTTATTTAACCTGTCTCTCATGGATGGATATTTAGATTATTTCTAATCTTTTGCTGCAATGAATACATATTTCATATTTTTGAAAGTATGCCTTTATGATAAATTCCCAAAAGTGAATTTGCCCAGGCAGAGGATGTGTGACTTTTTAAATTGATTGACAAATGATACTATATCAGTGTATGACTATATTAGCAGTGGATGAGAATTCCTGTTTTTGAACACCAGTGTGTTAGACTTTTTGATACTCTCCAATGGTAGATGAAAAATAGAATATCAACTGAGGTTGAATACTTTTCATATATTCAGAGCCATATGTATTTACATTTCAGTAAATTCCCTGTTCATATTCTGAGCTTATTTGCCCCTTAGGTTGTTGGTCTTTGTCTTATCAGTTTCTAGAAATTCTTTATAGATTAAGGGAATAGGCTATTCATGCTATGAAATATAATTTTTCCCAGTTTGACTTATGATTTTTACTTTGCTGATCATGATTTTTTGCCACACAGAATATTTTTATTTATACACAGAATTTATCAGTATTTTTTAAATGACTTCTGGGTTTTATTCCATATTTGGAAAGGCCTTCCCAATTTTGAGGCTATAAAATGTGCCATGTATTTTTCTAGTACTTACATGGTTTGATATTTTTGCATTTAAATCTGTAGATCCATCAGAAGTTATTTTTTGTGTGAATTATAAAACTCTGCTTATTAACCTACCTTTCTCAGGCAGATGGAGAGATGAATTTTGACTCTAGGGGAGACATATCTGATAAAGAGTCTTGATATCTTTTAGGGTATGGAATTCGTTTCACTCAGAGGAATTGGAATGAGCATCTGAAGTTAGCGCTCCCTCTTCCCCACAGCAGGTGGGAAAAGTAGTTTTAAACTGAATCCTTTTTCAGTATCCCATTTCATTTCCCAAAACTTTCTATTACTGCACTACCTGACATGTTACAATTTTGATCTCCTTTTTGTTCCATTTTAAGTGGCTGTTTTCTGATGTCATGAAAAGGCACAGCTTCATTTCACTTATAAGTTCTCTAAATTATGATGTGGCATGAAATATAGTGAATTCTAGTCATTATTTTTATGATCATTGTTTCCAAGGGCTTTCTTTTCTGATTGTGTTTGCCTGGTCCCAAACCCATCTCATCCAGTGATCTTTTTTTTTTTTTTTTTTTTTTTAACTTTCTGTAACTCTCCATCCATGTATTACTTTATAAGGCAGATTGTGAGCACAGGAGGAAACACACCTTGATCATGATTTCATATTCCTGTCATTGTTCCAATATAAATGCACAAACCTTCCAAACCTTTGAAATTCAGTTCAAACTTCTCAATGGAAATAAAGAAAATTAGAAATCATTTTTCTTCATTAGGTCTTGTGGTCCTTAATATAAATACTACTGTGCTGCTTGGTCTTCAGTGTATGATATTCACTTTGAGGCACTTAGGAAAATATATTACAACATCATTTAAAAATTAAATGTCTCATCACTCTAAAGCCACAGTTTTCATGTTTCTTGTGGGTTTTTTTCTATTTATCTACATTCATTTATCAGGTGCCTTTTGTTTTGCCAGGCATTGTGCTAGGGTGGTTGGGGCTGTGGAGATGAGTAAAATATTTTATCCATCAACTAAGGGAGGCACAGATACCACAAATAATCATAATGTACTGTGCTGGGTTCTATAATAGAGGTGCTTTTTAATGTTTATTCATTTATTTTGAGAGGAGAGAGAGAGTGATCATGAGCTGGGGGGAGGGGCATAAAAAGAAGGAGAGAGGATCCCAAGCAGGCTCCATGCTGTCAGTGCAGAGCCTGATGTGGGGCTCCATCTCACGAACTGTGAGATCATGACCTGAGCCGAAGTCAGACGCTTAAGCGACTAAGCCACCCAGGCGCCCCATCTATAGTAGAGGTGTTTATTGGGAGCATGTATTATTGATCAGGGTTTTTAGTAGCAAAGGATGAAATCCACTCTAGCTGGTTTAAGCAGAAAGATGGTTTACACAGTCCCCAGGAAGTTGATAGATCTGGGTTTGAATGTTACACAACTGGAAACAAAGCAACCAGGTAATGCCCAAGCACACTAAAGGGGATTGTTTTAGGGAAAACACTACTGCTTCCTTGACTTGCGTCTTCAGCACAAATGGCATTAGATATTGGACGTTAGAAACTCTGTTCCAGAACAGTCCTGTAACATGAGCTTATAATTTCCTTTAAGGTCTCCAGTACAGTTAGATGCAGTTAGCCCAGTTCATGATCTTTATGTTCCTCATGCCCCTCATTGGTCTAGAGCAGCAACTACTGAGCTTGAAATAGCTTTGCCTTCAATATGCACTTCACTTCAGATGACTGTGGGTGATTACCTTAAAAACTCTTTCATTTCATGCTATCAATGACCAGCTTCCTGTCATGTAGTGCAAGAATCAGCAAATTATGGCCTGCCACTTGTTTTGGTAAATGCAGTGTTATTGTAATACACTATATTCCCCTGCTTGCACGTTGTCTATGACAGCTAAAGAGTTGAGCAGTTGCAACAAGAGTTACTTGCTGTGCAAGTTCCTTATCAGTTACTTGTTCAGAGAGATAGTCTACGTGATGGGGTCCTGAGGGACTGGGACAGCAGTCAGTGCTCTGACATTCATAATGGGCCTCGTGTAGCTCCCTGAGTTATATGATGTTCTCATTAAGGTTCCTTTCAGACACTCCAGCCCTTTCAGTCTTAGCTGGAGTGCAGGCGTTTATTAAGAAATGCAGCATTCAGTGCTGCAGGCCAGTCTTCATTGCTTCAAGCCCATTGGCTCTACTTACATAATTAATTTCTATTTTATTTTATTTTTTGGCCTTTTGCTCTGTTAGGTGCCCCTTTTAGTCCTTCAGATGATGGTGTCTCCAGCTCATAGAGGATTCTCTTGTTAGGAGTCCAGTAAACTCTCTGCCATCACAGAGATAATTTTGGGATATGGCCAGAAACTTTTGGATGCTGACGAGTGCTTGAAAGATCTGTCTTTCCTGTAAGTTAAGGCAGATTAAATCAGGATTATCCTTGTTGATATTTGCACATATGGAGTTAGTAGTTGGGTGCCCAAGAATTATAGGACCACAATTCAGGTGTAACTTTGTTCTCTTCTTTGAGCCCAGGCAGTATATTTAGTATATTTAGTCCACACTGAAGTCTTCTGTTAGTAACCTGGCTTTCCTGTGAAGGGATCCACATGATGGAGAAGCCCCCATGTTACTGTCCTCATCTGATTTTCTTCTTTCAAATTCACACTATTATTAATGAGCTTTTCTGTCCGCTTCCTCCACTTCCTCTAACAGAGGCAGCCAGTCTACTTTTGTTTGCTTTCCAGTTTGTTGCTGTTTAAATTAATCTTCAAGCACATCATCTTTATTTTTGTTTTCCTTATTGGGACTTTAATAAACTTCAACATAAGTATCTACAGAGGCTTCTTATCTCTGGGCTGACAGCCTCAGTCTTCTCCGAGGGAGAGGGAAGAATCCCTTTTATCTTTTGCAAGCCTGCCCTCTTTTAAAGACTGCTCTGCTTTAGGCCTGGAATTTGTTCCTGGCTAAGAATTTTCATCTGTGGACACAATAGCCTCTTTGCTGCTCTTTAATAAATAGTCTCTGTTTATTATAAATCATGACATTCGTGCATATTAGTTTGAAGTTACCTTTAGTTCTATGGACTAATAGCCTTGTTCTTGATCTAATCTTTCATTGTACTAAAATCCACTGGATGCACAATTACCATCAACCTGCCAGGAGCGATGTGGTCATGGGTGGGAAATGAGAAGAAAACTCTGGGATCCTTTCTCTATGATTTTCTCACCAAATGTTTAGAAGGAGGGCTCTGGATGAGGAGCTCAGAGACTTCCCAGGGCACTTCTCACAGGATCCTGCCCCCTTCTCTCTCTTCTCCATCTTGCTTTTAAAAGATCCTCCTTTTTCTTCTCTTATTTTCCCTTTCTTTACTTGGTATATATTGTCCATAGGAACTTAAAAAATAACTTTTTATATGTTTTCTTTTTAGAATATTATATTTTTAAGAAGAATGTTTTGCCAAAAACATTTGAAATGCCAACAAACTGAAAGAAAAAAATTAAAATTACCTATAGTGTTACTAATAGATTCATCAGTTCTTTTTTTTTCTACAAAATACTATTTTCCCTTTTACAAACATGAGCCCCTATTATATACACCTTAACATTAAAATGAGACTATTTTTCTCATGTTCATTAGATAGTCTTTTGTAGCATCACATTGTGATTACATAATAATCCATCTTATACATGTACCAAAATGTATTTCGCCACTCTCTAATTGTGAACTTTTAGGATTGTTTTCAGTTTGTCAGTCTTCAGGACACTGGTAAATCACCAGCCTGAGTCCTGCCTTTGCACACATCCCGTAATGATTTCTCCAGGAAGTGGGTTGACCTGGTCAAAGGACATGTATATATGTGTGTGTGTGTGTGTGTGTGTGTGTGTGTGTGTGTGTGTGTGTGTATACGTGTATATGTGTGTGTGTGCATATGCGTGTATGTATATATATTTTTTAATGTCTTTGTTTAAGTTTATTTATTTTGCAAGAGAGAAAAAGCTTGACTTGACTGGAGGGGCAGGGAGAGAGGGAGACAGAGAAAATCCCAAGCAGGCTCCGCACTGCACTGTCAGCGCAGAGCCTGATTCAGGGCTCGAACCCACGAACCATGAGATCCTGACCTGAGCCGAAGTTGGATGGTTAACTAACTGAGCCACCAGGCATCCCTGTATATATGTATTTTTAATCAGTAAACTTTATTTTTTTTAAGTTTATTTATTTATTTTGAGAGAATGAGAGAGAGCAGGGAAGGGCAGAGAGAGAGGGAGAGAGAATCCAAGCAGGCTCTGCATGTTCAGCGTGGAGCCCTGTGCAGGGTTTGAACTCAAGAACTGTGAGATCATGACCTGAGCCGAAATCAAGAGTCAGAGGCTTAACAAACAGCCACCCAGGCGCCCCAGTAAACTTTATTTTTTAGACCAGTTTTAGGTTCAAGCAAAATTGAACAGAAAGAGAGAGTTCCTATGCACCCCCTGTGCATGTAAGATTTTAAGGACTTCAGTATGTGTTACCAAGTTGCCTTTTAAGACCGTTGTACCACTTTCTATTCTTAACTTACATTTTCCCTTTTTTTCCACAACACCATGTGTTATCATTCAAAAGAAGTCTTTGATAAGGTACATTTGAAACAATACCTACTCCAGTCATCTTTTTTTTTTTTTTTTTTTTTGAGACAGGGAGAGACAGAGCATGAACAGGGGAGGGTCAGAGAGAGGGAGACACAGAATCCGAAACGGGCTCCAGGCTCTGAGCTCTCAGCACAGAGCCCGACGCGGGGCTCGAACTCACGGAGCGCGAGATCATGACCTGAGCCGAAGTCGGCCACTCAACCGACCGAGCCACCCAGGTGCCCCTACTCCAGTCATCTTAAGACTGATTTATTTTCTTCTGAAATTCATATTTATGTTACTCATCCCATTACTATTTTTTATGGTTGGTGGTGGCAGAGTGCCACCAATCTTCCTTCCTTTGCCAATTTAACAGAAATTAGAAAAGTAATACCTTTTATTTATTGATACTATTATTATTATTATTTGATGTTTGTTTATTTTTGAGAGAGACAGAGTGCAGTCAGGCACTGGAGGGGCAGAGAGAAGGGGACAGAGGATCCAAAGCAGGCTCTGTGCTGATAGCAGTGAGCCCCGTATGCAGCTTGAACTCACAAACCGCAAGATCATGACCTGGAGCAAAGTCAGATGTTCAACCAACTGAGCCACCCATATGCCCCATATTATTATTATTTTTTTTTTTTTGAGAGAGAGAGGGAGAGAGAGAATATGAGCAGGGGAGAGGGGCAGAGAGTGAGAAAGAGAATCTTAGAATCTTAAGCAGGCTCCACGCTCAGCATGGAGCCCAATGCAGGGCTGGATCCTACAACCCTGGGATCATGACCTGAGCCAAAATCAAGAGTCAGACACTTAACAGACTGAGCCACCCAGGTGCCCCCGAAAAGTAATAATAATTGTACACAAAAATAAGCACGTAGACCAGAAAGATACAAAGAAAAAAAAGTCTCCCTCCTCACCCAGGCTTTCTCCTGAAAGTTACTTGGCTTTTACTTTAATGGTTTTTAGCAATTGTGGTTTCTTCCAAAATTGTAAAAAAGATCTATACACACACATAGCTATTTTTTCTTCTTTATTTGTGTTTTTAGAGTGTTAACTTTGACACGTAGCTCCGTATTCCTCAATGACAGATGTCTTGAAAAGTTCTGGTGCTTATCTCCTCTCACTTGACTTGTGCTTCTTATTTGACCTCAGAAAACTTCCCATGCTGGCTTGCTTTTAATTCAGGCATGTATTTGCATATTTGCTAGAGTGGTGGCACCAACCATTTGAGGTGTTTGGGGAGGCAAGTTATTTATTAAATATATTTAATCCATTAATTATATCTAATAATTATTTAATATATGTAATCCATCACGTTAGTTAAAATGGCAGTCTTAATCCACTCACTTTGTATCTCTTGACTCTCCTCTGTAAAAGATGAAGAAATCAGCACCCCAGCACTACACTCTACCTTCTGTTCTTCCTTCTTCCTTCTACATTCAGATGAGACGCTATTATTTTCTTTGTTTTACAGATGAGATAGCAGAATTAAGAGAGGTTAGGGGATTTGCCTGAAGTCACATAGCTCATAAATGGGAGAGGGAGCCAGGATTTTTTCTCAGGAGCATCTGCTTATACTGGTGCCTCGTTAACATAGCCTCTCCGCTCCGTCCCTCAAGGCTGTTACCTCCACTCCCCATCCTGTTTCTGTTGCTGCTATTGTTTTTTTTCCCCTGTGGGTTTAGGGAAAGGTAGGTAGATCTGTATTTTGACTTTGGCTGAAAGACTTACAAGCTGTAAATTACCAAATCACTGTGCCCTTGAATGTAAGCATTTACAAGATGTTTTGCAGAAGAAATTAGACAATCTACTTGAAAGTTCCTGTGCAATGCAAACATCAGACATGATTAATTTCAGAGCTCAGTAAATATTTGTTGATGTAACAATGCAAACCAGCAATGTAGATTGTGGACTTCTGTTAGCATAGATGAGTCCTGTGGAACAATCATTTAGTTTGTTAATTCCTTTTTCTTGAAGTGGCATTTAAAAATCCATGGTTACTTACTATTTATTAAAGAAAAGAGCTCTGTTCTTTTGGAGATGTTTTTATGCAGACACAGAGGGGAATCAAAGTCCACAGAAAAGCAGGCTGGCTATTTAAAGTGGCTCCAATGTTTTGGCCTCTTGTTGCTTTCCTCCACTTGTGCTTCATATTCTCATCACTCATTTCCACCTGTTGTTCCATTTGTAGTTAGTTAGACCTGGGGCCAAAAAGGAAGTTGAGGGTCGAGGTTACTCTGAAACACCGCCTGGCTTATCCCACCCTATTGTAGTGGTCTGTTTTCTTTCCTTCCCTCAGTTGAAAATAACTCAGTGAGTACAGGGATCACGTTGCATTTGTTTATGCCTTCAGCATTTGGTGTATTAGGTCTCCAACAAATGTTTATAAATGAATGAATGCCAGCAGTGTTTTTCTGACTTCTGCATAAACTGCAAGGTGGCTTGTGATACCCATTGTCGACGACAAACTACATCTGGTGCAGTTTCCCTACAGTGAGAGTCCCCGAGATGGCCTTGGACAGGTTCCACGGACCTCTTGAAATTATATACATCCAAAGGTAATGCGTTTTCCAAAGAGCAGCATCTTACTTTTCATCACATTCTCAAAGGAATATGTGACCTAAAATGAGTTGGCAACACCACACAAATTGTGAAAAGCTTTTCAGTGGTGTGGAAGAGCCATTAATTTATTTTTGTGCCCACACGCATATCAGTTTGTTGCTTGACCCTCTTGATAAATAAACTATATGTAAGTAACCCTGATGTGTTAGTACTTTAAGATCTAGATAAGATCAGCTTGATTCCTTGTTACTTGCCCGGTAAAAGTCCAAAGTTTCCCCAGGAATCTGCAGATTCCTTGGGGGTGAAGGTGTGGCTTCTGTTCTCTGGGTCATCTCCGCCTCCTCTTTCTCTGTTTTCTCAACCTGTCCGTTTCAGAATCGAAAGTCAATCCCTTCCTGGTTTCTGTCAGGAACACAGAATACACTCACAAAAAGCATTTGTAAGTGTTGTTACCAGCTTTGCTGGTGATTTGGGAGCCCCAGAAAGGGGTCGCATGGCAGAAAATCCAGACCTCTGGCATCTTCCTGGCTCCCTGTTCCTTCCCTTTCTTTTATTCATCACAGATTTCCCCTTGGAATTCAGTTCTTCTTTATTGTGTAGAGCTACTTGGCAACCTTCAACTTTTATTTCTGTTATTTTTGCATGGCTGAACTCAAAAAGGTGACCAGGAGCCAAAAGGGCCTCCCATTTGACAGCCTTTCTCTTTGGAAGGCAGATGTGGCTGTAACGATTTTTTTTTCTTGTTGTATATATATTTTAACATCTTTTCAACTTCCTTGAATCCATCTTACTAAATTCTGTATGTCTGTGTTCTTATGAAGAATCTCCCTGACTTCACTGCAAACGTAGGCCTTTATAAATGGGTAGGACCTATAAGCACGCTGAAAATCTTGTTCTTACATAGAAACGAAAGAGGACGAACGTTTTTATCTTGAGATCTGCAAAACTAGTTTCCCTCACTGTGCCGTAAACTGAGTTTCCTTCTCCAAGTTTCTTTAACTTTTTATTAATCTTCTTTTTTTAAAAAGGTAGTAATATATTTATTTTTGATGACTATGACATCAGTATGAATATTTCAAAAATTAGAACAGTGTGGAAGTACACAATTAATGAAACCCCTCCCCCACCATAATCCTGTCCAGAGATGGCCTCTGGTAACATTTTGATACATATCCTTGTAGAGATTTAAATGCATATAGCAACAACAATAAAACAACTGACTATGAGCCGGGTATGGTGCTTTGTCTCATTAAATCTTCAGTGTCTCTGAGATGGGGCCCCCCATTTACCAAACAGTAAACTGGAGGCTTATAGCTAACTGATGACTTTCCTAAACGTATTTCCAATATTTGCTTCTGTAAACAGTCTACAGTAAATGAAGACGTAACTAGCTGTTGCTCTTGTCTGTTTATGTCCACATGATAAATTTCCAGAACTATAGTTGCTTAGTCAAAAAGGTTGCACATTGAAACTTCTGGTGCATTTTGAGAGCGGTGGTGAAGAGCATGGGCTTCGTGGTCATACATACCAGTGTTCATATCTTCACTGCCACTTGCTGGCCACTCGCTAGACTTAAACTGTGCCTCAGTTTGCTCATCTGTAAAATGGGGTAATACCAGAAACCTCACATGGCTTGTGAGGATTAAATGAGATGATGCATGTAACATCCCTGACTAATATTCAACACATAGGAAGAGCAGTGCATTAGACACACTGGGTCATTGCTCATATAAAGCCAACATTTCAGCGTGGAAGGTGGGGAGTCACAGTGAAGACGAACAGTACACAAATTAATGAGCAAGAAAAATAGCATGCCATGCAGACATTTAAAAGTAAGTGATGTGATAGGTAGATGGGTGGTTACCTTAGGTTGAATGGTTGGGGAAGTCCTCAAGAGGTGACATTTTAGCTAAAGTCTGAATAATGAGGATATTCTTTAAATTCCTAGAAGTAGAAGTGTGGTATCAAAATTACATGCATTAAAGCCTTTTGTTAATATATTGACCAAATATTACCAGCTGACCAACAAAAAAATTTTTTAATAATTTACATTCCCTCTGCATATAAACATGTTTCTTTCCTTCACCGTTACCAGCACTTTTCTTTTGATTTTAAAAAGTGGGGTTAATATAAAGATTATCTTGGAGACCTTCCTGTTTGTCTTCTAATGTGCTTCATTAGCAGAGGTCAAAAATAAGAAAACAAGTTAGTCCCTTGAAGGGATCCCTTAATTGTCCAACATCACCCCTACTATAAACCTTTCTGCTCACTCACTCTGCCCTTTTTCTCTATGCCAGTTCCTGCACGCATTGTGTGACAGGACTGGAAGCCACCAGCACGTTAACCAGCATACATGTCAACAACCACGTTTCCCCTTGGGAATCAGGCAGTGCCTGGCTCAGGGGAGGTGCTGATCAAGCATTGCCTTTGCTATAAAAACAAGGCAGCTTTTAGAGGTGGGGCTGGTCTTTCCAAACAAATGTGTTGGCAAGGGTATAATAACCTGTGCGTTACAACTGTGCAGAAGGCTCTGCACATCTTTCTGTTCCAGTCACACCCCTCTCCGTGTGGCATGCGCTGGGGGCAGGGGTCTTGTGAGCAGTCACTGCCACTGTGGCTGCCCCAGAAGCGGTGCATAGTGTCTCTTTGGTTTGTTTGGAATGTGTGTATGATTACATATTGTTTGTGGATCTGTTCTGTAAAACCTTTTATCATCCTAAAACTGTGTCATAAGAAACATTCTCTTTGCAGGTCTTGAGTGGGGCTCAGCATCATTACAGTGATATAGTACATGTTCAGTTACAGAGCTTATTCAGATACTGTTTTAATTTCAGTCGTATTTTTTATAGAATACACATGTATTAGACTTTAATCTCTGATTCAAGCCTTAAAGAAAATGACATTATGTAGTTTAAGCTCACAGGCAAACGGACTACAAGTTACGTGTTCTTAAAATGTGATTTCTTTTTATGATCTTGATCTTTTTAAACTCAGCAACCTAAATAAAACATCCTGAGGGCAAAATGTGTGAGCGAAGGGGTCCGGGGGTGGCGTAGGGAGGGAATGTGTTTGATGAAATTGTCCAGGAGCAAAGCACCACTCACTTGAAGCCCAGAGATTTGTCATCCAAATATGTGCAGATTGCTGGTACTATAAATAGTTTGAACTCGAGTAAACAGCTTCTTCCCCCTAGCTACTGCTTGGCCATTGTTCAGATGCCAGAACAGCCAGGGAATAGCATCTCAGACCAAGCTCATGGCACTTGTGCCCAACTCTTAGTCTGCTTCTTTGCCAGGTAGAGCCAGCAGCCACCCAGGGTTTGAGATGACCAGAAGGCAGACATTCAGGCCCTTTAGTTGCCCACTTTTGACTTCCACCCTGACCCAGCCTATCGTTACAGCTTTATAAACTTGCCTCTGCTCTAGAGTAGCAACAAGCTAAGGCTCCTGGCAACTATAAAAAGCCCTGGAACCACATGGCCGATGAGTACATGTAGGAGACACAGACATTTTCTTTTTCAGGGCTGAAGCATGCATGGCTCATTCCTTTCTTTTGGAGCCAAGAAGAGTGGCACTGGCTGTCAGAACCGCTGCAGGCTGCCCATGCCAGCAGCTGGCGTGCCATGTGCCAGGAAGACAGGCTGTTGACATTTTAAGAACCCCTTTGAGGACTCAAGTAAAATGCTGACATTAGAGCAACCGAGGACATTCCATGGTTTATTACTATATTTCCTTTGGAAAAAATAAGTCTCTTTTTAAAATTCCTGCTTCAGCTGCATTCATTTACTCTGACTCTATGTCAGATGCCTCTGAGGAGGTTATGAATAACAACATTTTGTTGTTGAGGGGAACAGATGATAGGAATGATAGAAAAGTGGTGAATCAGGATCAGGGAACCTGGATTCTGGGGCAAGTTACCTAACTTTTCTTAGCTTTAATTCTTTCATCTGTCAAGTATAGGTAATTCTGTCTCTCCTGCTTCATGGGTTGGATGACAAAATGGATGTAATAATACTTTCTGGGGGCGCCTGGGTGGCTCAGTCGGTTAAGTGTCTGACTTCAGCTCAGGTCACGATCTCGCGTCCGTGAGTTCGAGCCCTGCGTCGGGCTCTGGGTGATGGCTCAGAGCCTGGAGCCTGCTTCCAATTCTGTGTCTCCCTCTCTCTCTCTGGCCCTCCCCCGTTCATGCTCTGTCTCTCTCTGTCTCAAAAATAAATAAACATTAAAAAAAAAAAATTAAAAAAAAAAAAATACTTTCTGGACTATATCAAACTAGTGGACCGTAAAGGAGAGGTAGGTTAGTTAGAGTCTCGCAGGCCTGGCCTTCTACTTTGTAACCTCGAGCAAATGGCTAAGGTCTCTCAACCTTAATCTTATCATTTGTAAAATGGGAATATTGATATCTGCTTTGCAAGAGTGTTATAAAGATTAGAAATAACCTATATAAAGCACTGACAAATGGTAGATAATTATTAAACTGCAGTAATAATTATCATTATATTTAATGTGGAGGCATTCACTCTGGTTATTCAGGATTCTTTGCCTAGAGAAACAGATTCAGTTTGTAGATGTTGAGATTAGCAAAAGGCCCAGCTAAAAGCTGATGGCAGTAACTGATAAAAAATAGATAACATTTTTAAAAAGTCAAAATAATACACAAACATAATTTAAAAAAAAAATCTGCAGGTCTGGAAAGATACCCGTTTCCTGCTTGCCCCTCCCCCGAGGCAACATCTTCTGCCTTTAGCTCTTCCAGTGGTTCCCTCTGTTTCTCTAAGTAACATTACACTACCTCCTTTTTTTTTTTTAATTTTTAATGTGTATTTATTTTTGAGACAGAGAGAGAGGGGGACAGAGGATCCAAAAAGTGGTTCTGAGCTGTCAGCACAGAGCCCAGTGCAGGGCTCGAACCCACGAGTGGCGAGATCATGACCTGAGCTGAAGTCGGACACTTAACTGACTGAGCCACCCAGGTGCCCCTCCACTTCTTTTTTAAAACTAATTTTTGTTTTTGTCAAAATGGCATATGCACATAGGTTCTTTTTAAGATCAGTATCATTACTTGTTACGGAAACAACAAATAATGTTTCATTAAACAAATAATGTTTCAATAAATTGTTACTGAAAACGGCTGTCTTCTGCCCCCACCCCTCTATCCCCTGCCTCCTGCCCTGCTTCCAAGAGCATCCATTTTGGATCCCATTAGTTATTTGTTCTAGTGTTACTTCCATATATCCAAATAATATGCTTATACAGCTGCCTCTCTGTGTAAACATTCTCTTATTGTGGAAATTTTCAAACATATTCAATACTAGAATAATATAATGAGTGGTCATGTACCAGCCATTATCCAGCTTCAAGAATCATGACCCATCTTGTTTCATCTGTGCCTATAGCCACTTTTCCCCTTGCCACTGGACAATTTTGGAATAAATTTTAGGCATCATGTCATTTCATCAGTAGCAATTTCAGCATGTATCTCTAAGAAAACAAGGATTGCTTTGTTAAAAATGTAACTATGCTGCCCTTATCACACATAAAATAATTAATAATCCCTTATTACTAGCAAAGATCTCTGATTAACTCCTAAGTATTTTTTTTATTCAAATCAGATGCAAGCAAGGACCACACACTACCATACAACTTTTTCTTTGTTCATCAGTTTTACTTATTTATTTAGTTTTTCTTTGTTCATCAACTTAGGTGTTACCTATTGACCTCCTCCAATGGCACATTAATTAGGCTTTAGCTTTTTTTATAAGCACCGCAGCCCCCCTCACGCTTCTCCTTTACCTTTTTCACCCAGTATCACAGGTTTTGGGTTAAGTCAGTATCCAGTGTTTTGTAGCATTATGGCATCGTAAATATTTACTGCTGAGCCAGTAATGTTCTGGTTATTTTTCCTTTCTGTATGGCTTTTCCTGGATGTAATAACAGCTGCGTCTTTACTATATTCAGTTCTCTTTGTTTCTTACTGCAAAGTCTTCCCATACTCTTCCGTGGACTCTCAGTAAGATTTTCAGCACATCTGTCGGGGAGTCCCCAGACTGGCGCTCTCTAGGCCTGCAGGTCAGCTGAAGTCCTGAGCTACCCTCAGCCTCATCCTGGGCGTTCCTTCCACCTCTCTTGTTAGATCCCTGCTTTCAACTCCTATCTTACAGCTTAAACCCTCCTTTAGGAGAAGGATATTCTCCAGGAGTTGAGTGAGAAAACAGTACACGAGAGAAACTGTTCTGAGTCCTTCTATGTATCAAAATCATCTGCATTTTGCCTCGCTGAGGATAAATTCTAGGTTCCAAATCATTTTCCTTTAGAACTTTTCCCTTTGAAAGCGTTGCTCCGTTGTCTTCCGGCAGCCAGTATTGCTCGGAAGAAGTCTGATGCCATTCTGATTCTTTTCTTTTGAAACAGTCTCCCTAGAAACGTGGAGGATTTTTTTTCCTTTTGGATTCTGCAAGGTTAGGAGAATGCATGTAGGCATGGGAGACTCTCCTCCTTTTTAAGGACGCAGCCTTCCTTTTAGCCCTGGGAACGTTTCCTCATGATTTCTTAGATGATTTCCTATTGTACTTTTCTTTGTATTCTTTCTATGGAATTCCTATTTAGTCTAATGTTGAACTTCCTGGATTGTTGTTCTAGATCAAAATCCTTTTTTATCCTGTAAACTTTTTCCCCCTATACTGTATTTTGAAAGATTTCCTTTTCGTGTTTTCCAGGTTTTCTACTGAATTGTTAATTTCAATATTCATATTATTAATTTCCAAGAGTCCAGTGTTGTCAGCTTATTTTATGGACATAGATAGTATCTTCAGAATCTCTCTGAAGACATAAGAAAATTTTTTGAAACGTTTTCACTTGTCTGAATTTCTTTCCCATAAAAGAGTCCATTTTCTCTATATTTTAGTTTCTGTCCTGCTGTTGGTTTTCCTCAAATGCCCTGTGATGCCTTTTTTTTCTTTTTCTTTTTTTCCTTTTTTTTGCCAATTGTAAGCAATAATAAAAGCCTCCTTTTAGGAGTTAGGCCTTCGTTTCCTCTGGAACTGGTTGTCTGTTTGCCACATGGACCTCACCCCTGCCTGGGAAGCTGCCAGAAGCTCTGTGTACCACACTGAAAGGTACACTTTGCTTTAGGGCACCTGACCAGCAGTTAGACTGAGGGGCCCTCAAAGGTCAGGATAAGGGCACCCAATCTCCTATGAGACAGGAGGTATCCTGTGAACCTACCTATTTTTTTAAGTGCATGCTATCTGGGATCAGGCTTCCCTTCTCTTGCCGTCCCTCCATCGGGCACACTGGCTGCATCACCAGCAGTCCAAGGGGGCCCAGGAGGTGGACCCTCAGAACATCAAACCCTATAAAGAATACAGCCAGGTATATTCCAAAATCAAAAAAAAAAAAAAAAAAAAAATCAAACATTTCTTTGTCATCTTTTGTGGGACTGACTCCTCTCTGCCCCCAAATGTCTTAAGTGTCTGATTTTATTTTTTATTTTTAAGTTTACTTATTTATTTTGAGAGAGAGAGAGAGAGAGAGCTAGCATGAGTGTGCACAGGGGAAGGGCAGAGAGAGAGAATCCCAAGCAGGCTCTGCTCTATCAGCACCCAGAGCCCAACATGGGGCTTGAACTCACAAACCTCGAGATCATGCACTGAGCCGAAATCAAGAGTCGGACACTTAATTGACTTAGCCACCCAGGTGCCCTTAAGTGTCTGATTTTAAAACATTATTTGAGTGTAGGTATGGTTCTTTTTGGGTCCATATGCCAGGAGGTTAACTGGTTATTTCTGTGTGGTAGGAAGATGGATGATTTTCCTCCCTTTTTTCCTGCTCTTCTATATTTCCTCTTTTTTATAGTAAACAATTATAATTGGAAAGAAAACAAATCTATTTTTTTATAATTGTCTCAGTCAATATGCTTCTTAATAATGTCTAGAGAAAATGGGGACCTTCTAGCTGTGTGCCATAGTGAATAAGAGAGTTTGAAATGGCATGACAACTGAAACCTGCCTTTTAAAAAAAATTTTTTTTTTACATTTATTTATTTTTGAGAGGCAGAGAGAGACAGAGTGTGAGTGAGGGAGGGGCAGAGAGGGAAGGAGACACGGAATCCAAAGCATGCTGCAGGCTGTGAGCAAGCTGTCAGCACATAGCCCGATGTGGGGCTCGAACCCACAAACCATGAGATCATGACCTCAGCCAAAGTCAGACGCTTAACCTACTCGGCCACTCAGGTGCCCGTGAAACCTGCCTTTGATAGGGTGAAAGCTAATTGCATTTTGCAGCAGCTGTTTGGACTAGGTCAGTAGCCATGGCCAGAACTTACTCATCATATGCTCCTTTCAACAGATGCCAGTCAATTACCAGTTCAACAAATTACCTATTGATCTGTGTCTAGAATTTCCTCATGTGTCAAATGGAAATAATAATACCTACTTGATAGGACCTCACAGGGATTAAATGAGATAATTTATATAGAGCAATTGGAATATTATCTGGTGTATGGTAAACATCCATTGTAAGTTTTTATGATTTATAGATTTTCTTACTTTAACAAGTATCTCATCATATGTACAAAATGCTCATAAATTAAACACAGATCTTTTCCATAAGGAACTCAGATTCTAGCAACATAAGATCTGCCCAGGAATAAATATGTCTCAGAGAGAAGAAAAGCATAAGTTTTGTAAGAGAAAACAGATAAAGTACTAAGGAAATTCACAGGGAGCGACCCCTTCCAGACTGGGGGGGGGGGGGGGAAGGGTGGGAATTAAGGGCAGCTTTGTGCAAAGGGGCTGCCTGAGCCCTTCAGACCAGCTCTGCACTCAGAAGCAGCCAGCGTGTCCTCAGGTGGAGCCAATACTGCGGGCTGAGTAGAGTTGGGAGCTTTCCTGCAGGGAAACCCCATCAGAGTCAGTAGAGTGAGGGACTTCAGAATACAGGCCTGGCCCCAGGCAGCCCTGGCGAGGAGCCCAGGCTCCTGCCCGTATTCCAGTGAACCTGGCACAGGTTGGTCAGCCTCTGCAGCATCGGTCTCCGCAGCTGTGAGATGAGAGGATACCAAATACCTCCTGCCCCTGATAATTGTCAGGGTGACATAAGGTGGTGTCTGTAGAGCGCTAGGCACAGAGCGTGGCCCCAGTCCACACAGTAAATCCGCCGTTGTCAGTCAGAAGACAGAATGAGCGTGCTGGTGTTGTCCTGTTTTCTCTTCGTGGATTCTGTCACAGATGTACAAGTATTCAGTCTGCCAGGCAAGTGTTATAAAATGTATGTGGTCGATGGGGCGCCTGGGTGGCTCAGTCAGTTAAGCGTCCAACTTCGGCTCAGGTCACGATCTCATGGTTCGTGAGAGTTCAAGCCCCGCGTTGGGCTCTGTGCTGACAGCTCAGAGCCTGGAGCCTGCTTCAGATTCTGTGTCTCCCTCTCTCTCCGCCCTCCCCCACTTGTGCTCTCTCTCTCAAAAATAAATTTAAAAAAATAATTTAAAAAAGTAAAATATATGTGGTCAAAGAAAACAATATCTTTGTTTTTATGAACACGCTCCTTACTATTATTCTTGTTCAAATAACAAAACATGATTCAAAGAATTGGGAGTGATTTCAGTAAACTGATCTGTCCAGGGCCCAGCTCATTTTCTGATGCTCCCTTGGGCTTCTGGAATAAAGGCCTGGCCAGACAATAGCCCCAGTCTCCACCTCCAGTCCCTCTAAGCTGAGTGTTCCTGCTGAGAATACAGCTCTAGGTGGGCTTTTGTTCCTTATTCATCCTGAGAATGAATTCTAGAGAAATAATGGGTCCTCTGGCTTCCCAACATCCTTGACTTTATTCATTCACTGTTACATCATCTTCAGAATAGAGGATGGTGACACTGAATCAGAATTAGAAAATAATGCCTTTACTTTAGGATGTCGCAGCTTATTTTTGCAAGTTTTTTTTCCAAGTATTTTTGAACATGTGGTATGTGCCAGGCACTTAATCCACACAATAACCTTGTAGGGTAAGTGTTATTATTCACACTTTACACAGAAGTTGAGTTTCCCAAGGTTATACATTGCTGGACCATCCAAGGACAGGAAGGAAAAACCCAGATCTCTCTGAGATGGTAACTACTGTTCTCCATGAGTTAAGAGGCTGGAGTGCTTTTCCTTCTACTGTAGCCCCACACCAGCTTTGGGAAGGCCTTAGATTGGCACACTCCCTCCTGACATATAGTCTGTTTGCTTAGTCCTTCCTGATTACAGCATCAAAGATTTCTGAAAACTAATTAAAATTTTTGTTAAGTCACAAACTCCCACAGCCTTACCCCCACCTATAAATAGCTTCTTTCCTAAAAGAGCTCCAATCCCATCTTCCCATCCAAGTAAATTTAAGACCGATCAGATCTGCCTTTTGTGGGGAAGGGTGGCGGAAGCCCAGACTCCTTCAGGTCACGAGGTATTTTGGTAGCAAAGCAAGTAAGTAGTACCGCCTCTTACCTAATGAATGGCCTCTCGTGTTTCCGTTAGGCAGTAGATGGACTACCTCCCCCTCCCCTGGCCTGGCTGAAAATCCTCCCTCCCACCCCTTCCCTATTTGTTTTAATAAGTTAGCTCATTTTTCTAAGTAGAGATGATCCCATTTAGAAATAAGGGCCATGTTCAGAGAAGTTACCATTCTGAGAAGTAGCCTTGGCATGTGTATGGCATGCATGCTGGCCTAAGTAGGAGTTAAAAGACTCAGTTTCCCAATCTCACCCTTTAATCTTGAGCTGTATGACCGTGAGCATGTCACTTCTCTTTGTTTCATTTTTCCTACCCAGGAAAAGCAGACTAAGAATTTAGCCCCCGGGTACTAATTCTCCTAAAATGAGAATCAGGCGAGATTACGTACAACAACAAAGCTGCGGTCTATCAGCTCGTAGTATGTGCAGATGCTTTCATTTCCCTTGCACGTGTTCTTTCTCACTGCCCTAACAGGCAGGCCCTAGTGTCCCATTTTATAGTTAAAAAAAAAAAGTTCAGAGCAGTTAAGTCACACAGGACTCAGATCCACATCTCTGGCTCCCACACTGATGCCCATAAGCAATATACATGTCACGCTGCTTCCCTTTGTACCCGGAAGTACAGGGCTTTCGTGTGTCTTCCCCTTCAAGAGCTCTGCAAATGCAAGTGATTGCTACTCTCTCTCCTAACCCCTGCTGTTCCACGTTAATCCCCAAGGACAGTTCTCATACTTCTTTATCTTATCCAGTAGTTTATGCTGCCTCTTCCCATGTCCCCCAGGCCTTGTTCAGTGAATTCTTTGGTGTTTCCTCCCAGAGAAACAGTTCAGCTGCACCACAAAGGAGGCTAAAGGAGCCAGGCTGAGCCTGGCATCTCGGGCATCAGCCTCTGACCTGTCAAGGCTTCTCCCCTCCCTTAAGCATGTCGTCAGCCGGCTTGCAGTAAAATTCTTTATGTTGCAATTGTTGATAAGCTCCTCAGTCACTGACCTTCAAAAGTGGGAGGCCCCAAAGCCATCTTCATTGATGGGGAAACTGAGGTGCAGGAAGAGAGGTGACTTGAGGCCATTCAGTTAGGAGTGTGATTGAGACCAGAAGCCAGTTCTCCAGGCAGCAGACCGGTGCGCCTTCTGAACCTCACACTTGGGCACATGTCCTCTCCCCTAAGTGAGGGACAAACATGCACTGTGCCCAGCATGCACCCAGAAAACTTGGGAGGAGAAATTAAACAACTGAGAAAATTGAGCAGGAGGAAATGGGGGTGGGGTCGAGTGGGGATCTCCACCCTAGGAAGCATATTACACACCAAAGTGAATTAAAACACAGCAAAGCAAACCAGATCACCTTCGGTCATCAGTGACTATGAGGCAAAGGGACTTAGGCCAGGAGTCCTGGCCCAGTGACTGGATAGGAAGCCTTTTGTCACTAAGGCTGCACTGTTTAAAATTGAAGGAAGGATGTTAGGCAAGTGTGACGGCCTGGGATGCAGTTACAGCCCCCGCCCCCCCCCCCCCCCCAGCTCATTGTCCAGAGGAAATGGATCTCCCCCGTGGACGGAGAGGTGGAAACCAAGCAAGGCAGCTGAGTGGTTGACATCATCAGGCTGAGCATTGGGTTACAACAAATGGGGACTTACTTGGCCAGAGACGTGGGAAACACCCACTAAAACCCTCGAAGTGCATTTCATTTAGAGACTCTGAAAGAGGGAGGGAGAGAGAGAGCAAGAAAGAATCCAGACTGCTCTGCCGGCCTGGTCTGCTAATCTTGCTAACCCTCAGAAGGGAAGCATTTTGAATCCTGGTTTCTTAAATCCTCCCCTCACTTGTGACTGAAGAGCCCTGGACTTTGGAGAAACTCTTCGCTCTTGTGAGTAGAACTTTATTCTCTGCCGCTCCCACCCCAAGGGAAAGCAGAGCTTGGAGGCAGAGCCCTCTGGAGAGCTCCGCTGGCTTTATAGCCTGTTGGCCACAAAGTGTCTATTTTTATATTATGATATATTATTGTTCTGAAAATTATGACTTTGTCTGAAACTGCCTGAGGCTAGAGTCTGAACTCAAGCTTCACAGATGGGCTCCATTCAAACCCTGTTTGACTTTTTTACCCCAGGAAGGCTGACAGATTGGCTACAGCTTTAAAAGCAGCTTCTTGCCCTAAAGATAGGTAAAGAAATAAGTGTTCCCTTAGGCATCGGTGTTAGTAAAAGCCTTTTCGTTTTTTTTCTCTGATTAAGAAGGTGGTACAACCAGTTTTACACATTCCAGAGGGAAATGTCCCTGCAAGTGAAAATTCCCCGTAGTCCTTTCCTCACAAATATAAGATTGGTATCCTAAATGTAAGCTAGATGATTAGGTTTCATGAAGTTAGTGTATCACATACACCTAATGCCGCAGTAGCTTCATAGACTCCAGGATGGAAAGAAGCGTCGGAAAACTTTAGCTTCGTGGTATTTTTATTGCTTCCTTTTAAAAATTTGATCTAGTTGATGACTAGAAAATAAACAGAACAAGTGTAAGTAAGCACTTGGGCGTTTTATTTGTTGGGGTTTGTTTTTAGGATTTTAAACCGGGCGAGGGGCGCCGAGGTGTCTCAGTCAATTAAGCGTCTGACTTCAGGTCAGGTCATGAGCTCGCAGTTCACAAGTTCGAGCCCCTCATCGGGTTCTATGCTGACAGCTCAGAGCCTGGAGCCTGTTCCTGATTCTGTGTCTCCCTCTCTGCCCCTCCCCCTCTTGCTCTCTCTCTCTCTCTCTCTCTCTCTCAAAAAAATAAACATTAAGGGGCGCCTGGGTGGCGCAGTCGGTTAAGCGTCCGACTTCAGCCAGGTCACGATCTCGCGGTCCGTGGGTTCGAGCCCCGCGTCAGGCTCTGGGCTGATGGCTCGGAGCCTGGAGCCTGTTTCTGATTCTGTGTCTCCCTCTCTCTCTGCCCCTCCCCCGTTCATGCTCTGTCTCTCTCTGTCCCAAAAATAAATAAAAAATGTTGAAAAAAAAATTTTTTTTAAAATAAACATTAAAAAACAAAAACAAAAAATGGGTGAGCCACTCTGTAGAGGGGAAGGGAGGAGGCTCACCAGCGGGCGCCGGAGCTGAGGCTTCTGCGCTAGTTTGAGGTACGTGGCTTGCAGCAGCTGCGAGCAACCCACCTCCCCTGCCAGCAGGTAGAAGCAGTTGGGAAAGTGAAAGGGGAAAGACTTTGGCTTTAAGAAACAAAGGGCCACCCAGTGAAACTTTGTGGCCCTGAGCAAGCGTTCTACACTTTCTGGGCCCCAGTTTCCTCTTTTGTTCCTAAATAAAGGGACAAAACTAGATGGTCGCTATATTTCAGAATTCAGCTTGACGTGAACCATCCATATCTTTCTTGCTTTTGAGGAGAATCCTTAGGGCTTGAGGAGCAAAGTGCCCGTGGTTTTCAGTATCCCAGAGTGGCTAAAAACAGGCACCTGTGAGGACAATTAAAAGAGGACATAACACAGTAAACAATTACTTCTGAGTTTTTATAGTTTTGTAAGGTGCGATGAAGAAAGTCTCAGTGGCACACACACAATAGGGAGGGAGGAGAAACAAGAATTAACACTCACGAGCGTCTCGTAAGTGCTCAACCCCATGTTATGCTCACCCTTTTGCAAAACCCGAGGTGGTCAGTGTCATTACTCCCCGATCTCCATTGTATGTTCCATATTATCCTGAACTCCTTCCTCGTGTTCACCTGAACTGTGCTCCCAATTACTGGCATAGCTTCCATTCACCGTGTCTCCTCTGGACCATGGGCCCTCTCTCGTGAGTCTGTCTCGGACGTTACCATAACCCCATTACCAGGTAGAAAGCCTGGCACACAGTTCCAGAGGAGACACAGCATACTCGATTTTAATGTAGAGACCACCATCCTAGTCCCTGGGTTGGCACAAGAGAGGGAGAAAAGGAAGGAAAAATCTCTCTGCTGCCCTTCTACCTTCATCTTACCGAGACACGGCCTCTCCTGCTGCGGGAAAGGATGGCCAGAGCCAAAGCGCAAAGAAAAGCAGAAGATGTCAAATCTTGAATTTTGAGTTTCTAGGGTTCCAGGTATTGTCAATTTAAGGGATTTTTATCTTTAAGCCTATTAGAGACTCTAACCCTCAAGAAGATGCAGTATTTAAAAACTGCTTGAGGGGGGCGCCTGGGTGGCGCAGTCGGTTAAGCCTCCGACTTCAGCCAGGTCACAATCTCGCAGTCCGTGAGTTCGAGCCCCGCGTCGGGCTCTGGGCTGATGGCTCAGAGCCTGGAGCCTGTTTCCAATTCTGTGTCTCCCTCTCTCTCTGCCCCTCCCCCGTTCATGCTCTGTCTCTCTCTGTCCCAAAAATAAATAAAAAACATTGAAAAAAAAAAAAACTGCTTGAGGGGCGCCTGCGTGGCTCAGTCTGTTGGGCATCTGACTCTTGATTTCAGCTCAGATCGTGATTCCAGGGTCTTGTGATCAAGCCCTGCATGGGGGTCGCGCTGAGCATGGATGGAGCCTGCTTAAGATTCTCTGTCCCTCTGCCTCTCTCCCCTACTCACGTGCTCTCTCTCTCTCAAAAACAAACAGTCGCTTGAATTAAGACCATGGTTACCAGGAGAGTTCTCAAAGCCCCTTGGAGTATCTGAGAGTTTCAGTCTCCTCCAGCAGCTCAACCCTTGGAAGTGCACCGTTGCTGCCATGGAACCACCATGGCAGTGGGCCTCTGCCTCTACCCAGCTCCCCAAGATCTCCAGACTTTGGCTGATTTAAAAACTGGTCCTTCCTCCTAAGATGGTGGTGAGGAGGTGATATTTCTGGAAGGAAAGTACCTGGTTTAGGTTTTTATTTTTGTTTGAATTTTAATGCCTTTAGCAGGTGTGCTCCCCAGTTGCTTACCATCTGTGTTATTTGCTTGCCTGTCACCATCTCTAGTCTCCTGCCTGCCCCTTGTCCCCTGTGGGCATTTGTATTTTCAACCTCTGGGCTGGTTGGTATCTGCAGTCCTTGTCACTTCAGACTATCTAGGGTTCAGTGAGAAGTTGGGGAGGGGAGCAAGTACTCCCCACCTCCTAGTGGAGACATCTTAGATTACCTCATAGAGCCTGCTTCTCTTCTGTGAAGTGGGGGGGGATCACAGTTATACCTACCTCCAGGGGTACCATGGGGATGAAACAGGACAAAGCTCATAGCCTACTTAGTTGGCACAAATATGCGTGGGATTAGCTACTTTATGGTTTCCAGAAACAGAATGTTAGCCAAGGTACACAGGCCCTGGCCCCCTGAGTCATCGGATGGCATTTGTATGAGGGATGTGAGGTCGTCTCTGAACTTATCAGTGTTGAAGCCCATCCTGGCTCTTTCAACAAAGCCTTAGCACTGTTTCCTATCACCCAGTCAGGTGCTGTTCTCCTGGGACCAGAGGATGCTGGCCCAGCCACTTAAGAAAGAAGGTGGTGGCAGGTGTTACTTTCTGAGTGTGACAAGAAGCTGAGTTCACCCAATTAACTCTGCTGAGTGTTTTCACAAGGGGCCAGAAGTGATTCCTAAGTGGAGACAGACGTGGAAAATCTAAAGTTCTTGGAAACAAGTCATTAATCATGACCCAAGGCTGAGCTCACTACCTCCTGGAAATCTTTCAGAAATGCTTTATGAAAACTTTGTGCACTGCTTCTTCAAAGAGTGGTTCCTTTGGAAGCTGCCGTCAGCTCTGATGCTGAGTGATTCTAAATTGCAGATTAAAATGCATCTGTCTTATTAGAGGAAGCCAGCGTTTCCTAACTTTATTTAGAAGACGTCTCTTTAATCTTCCAAGAAATTACTACTCTTCAACTTGGCTTTTCCGAAATGAATAATGGACCTTCAGGTCACTAAAGAAATGAAGGTATTGTTAGCTGATGCGTTCTTATTATGTCCCAGGGACTTAGGTCAGTCATTATGTTTAGTACTTTATAGGTGTGGTCTCTGCCATTCAGTAAATTACACTGAGGGCAGACCTAGGACCAAGCATGAGGGTGGAGGAACAGGGCCCGGAGGAGAGATAGCCTGTGGCTTGTGAAGTTCTCAGAGCGTCACAGAAGACAGACAGATGAACAGTTGGAGTGGACCAGCATCTGGCAGATAGGGGTCCCGATCTCCAGCTGGTTGATTACCCCCAGAGCTTTGCCAGCTTTAGGGAGAAATGAGAGCTGCGTGCTGCTGAAGCTTTCACTCCTGGAACCTTCCTGTCCAAGGCTTCAGATGAAAGACAGGAACTCTTCCTCACAAACTGCAGGGGCCCCCGCCTTGGAGGATCCTAAATCTGTAATCCCAAGTTTAAGGAGACATAAGGACAGGTGATTTTGCAGTCTAAGATCACCACTGGATCTTGCTGGTTTGTTTTTATAACATTTATTGTAGAGCATTTCCTTTTTCAGACTATGAAATTAGAACATGTTCATGGAAGGAAAGCTAGACAGTACAGAAAAACACTTAAATCCTCACCCAGTGGTTTCACATCTTTGATTTTTTAATAAGGCTTGGCCAGGTCAAAGGGTATGAGCTTTGTTAGGTCTCTTATCCACATTCCAGTTTGGCACCAGAAACTTTCTGCCAGTGTAAGAAACTCCCCTTTAACAGTACACACTTGTCCTGTCCTCACCCCCCATCCACTCACCCACACACTACCACTGCTTTTCAGGTTTCACTTGTCATTTTCTGGGCAAAGTCTCTGCGTATCTCAAAGGTGTTCATGCCATGTGCTGCGTTCCCCTGGGTAGGAGAAACCATTGTCTGTGGTTGGAGACTGTAGCCTTCCCTTGTACTTGCCCGTGTGTGTGCAAGAATTCGTCCCCTGTTCAGAACCCTCTGTGTGTCAGGCGTTACACAAGGCGCTATGGGGAATGCCAAGGTAAATGAGACCTCTAAGCAGCTTGCAGTCTGATAGGAAAAAAAAGACTCCAATAACTCTAACACGTGTCATTGTGCACCCCCAGAGAGGGACAGTGCCATGGAAAGCCTGAGAAAGAGGAGGTGCAGTGGCATTTGAGTTGAGCCTTCAGTTCACTTCAATACTCTTTTCCTGTGTTCACCTAGTTAGTATTTATTGAGCACCTAATTATTTTCCAGGCACTGGGCAAGGTGATAGGTGGACAGTGTTTCATGGAACAGGCATGGTCCTTCTTCACATGAAACTTACAAGGACGTGTAGTGGTGTTATGAAATGAATAAACAGGGGTGCCGTCAGGGCAGGCTTGCTTGAAGAGCCAGTGCTGAGATGAGGTGTCCGTTAGGCCAAGAGCTAAGGCAGGAGGTGGGGAGGAAGGGTGTTGCGGGAAAGAATCCAGATAGGGAAAGGTACATGTGTGCAAGGGCCCGAGGCAGGAGAGCATGTGGGATGTTGGAGAGACTGAAGGGAAGCCAGTGTGGCTGAAGCATAGAGGGGAAGAGAACTGAGAAGGGGGCAGAGGTTAGGGTTCAGAGAGTTAGGCAGGGGCCTGATGATGTAAGCTTTTGTGGGTGGTGTTTGCTGTGTGGAGAATGGCTTGAGGGGCAGTCGCAGTAGTCGTGGAGAAAGAGGATTGGCGTTGGGTAGGACCAGAAGGTAAGGGTGGGGAGATAGAAGAGGTAGTAGATGGATTTGAAACCACTAGAGGTAGAAACTTAGAGGCTTTTAGTCTGTGCCAGACTCAGGGCTGGGCCCTGAGGGCATAGAGATGGAAGAGATACATCTCCTGTGCCCTGGGCTTTTAGAGGCCTGGCAGCATTGAAGGTAGGGTAGGATGTGGGTAGGCAGACACAGGAGCATGGGATTTCCTTCTCATAGTCAGCAGCTGTATTCCAGTATATGAGAAAGTTTCTCTCTGAGATGGCATAGAATATTACTCCTGAACTATAATTCTTTTCCTAAAAGGCAAGGAGAGCTGTTATTCCCAAGAGCCTTCCTTTATTTATTGGCTTGCCTGCCTTTCTCCCTGTGATTTCATACCTGAGCTCCCTACTGGAGTCCTACTGGACTTGGGGTTTGGAGACCTGAGTTTGTATTGCAGCTTTGTTACCAACCTTCCATGTGACTCACAAAGATTCTTAACTTGGCTTGGGATACCTGGGTGGCTCAGTTGGTTAAGCGTCTGACTCTTGGTTTCAGCTCAGGTCATGGTATCACAGTTTGTGGGATCGAGCCCCACGATGGGCTCTATACTGACAGTGTGGAGCCTGCTTGGGTCTCTCTCTCTCTCTCTCTCTCTCTCTCTCTCTCTCTGCCCCCTCCCCCTGCTCATGCTTTCTCTTCCTCTCAAAATAAATAAATTAAAAAAAAAAAAAAGATTCTTAACATCTCTGGGTCATTTTCACCTGTAAGTAAGAATGATACTGATCTGATACCTGGGTCATTGTGAAGATGAAATTAAGATAAGGCATCTTAAAGTGCTTTGTAAAATATGAAGTGCTATAGAAATGTGAGGTGTCATTATTATTTCAATGAAATAAAAGAACACAAGTTAAAAGCAAAGCATTTCACTGGGGAAGGCCAGAGTGTACCATGCACCTAACTCTGAAATAGCAGATCCAGTATAGTAGCTGTCCTTCAGGAGTGTTCCCTTTTATTTCATTCACTGGGATAAACCATTTCCTCTCCTTTCTCCTTCCATCAGAATGGTTTGCAGAACAAGCCATTTTGTTTCTCTGGATTCCAGAACCCATTTGATACAGAAGCCAAAGCATCTGCTTGAAGCCCAGGAGAGCCTGTGAGCAGAGATGCAGCATTTGCAGGGCTTTGGTTCCCAGCAGCCAGTACACTCCCAGGAGTGGATTTAATTGGCTCAGGGGGAGGACAGCAGTCAAGGGCACTGAGCCATGGAATAGTCAGCAGCACAGAACCAGCCCACACACCACCTGACCTGGGCAGTTTCTTTCTTTCTTTCTTTTTTTAAAAAATGTTTATTTTTGAGGGAGAGAGAGAGAGAGAGAGAGTGCAAGCAGGGGAGGGGCAGAGAGGGAGGGAGACAGAGGATCAAAGCAAGCTTCACTTTGTCAGTGCAGAGCCGGATGTGGGGCTTGAACTCATGAACTGTGAGAAGATCATGACCTGAGCTGAAGTTGGACACTCAACCGACTGAGTCACCCAGGTGCCCCCGGGCAGTTTCAAGCCAAAGCTTTAGTCTTTCTTTCGGATTTTAAAAGGGGGAAATTCCTTTTTTTCTAAGTAATATTTTTTCCCCTTCCTATTTTTTTAAAAGTTTATTTATTTATTTTGAGAGAAAGGGAGAGAGAGAGAGAGAGAGAGAGAGAGAGAATGCATGGGGGAGGGGCAGAGAGAGAGGGAGACAGAGAATCCCAATCAGGCTCTGCACCATCAGCACAGAGCCTGATGTGGGACTCTAACCCACAAACTGTGAGATCATGACCTGAGCTGACACCAAGAGTCGGATGCTTAACCAACTGAGCCACCCAGGCACCCATATTTTTCCCCTTCTTGAATAAAAAACATAAATGTTTAGGAAATGAAGTACCCTTTTTTACCTCCATGAAGCTTTTTAAAAAAAATTTGTCTTCCAGCCATTAAAATGTTCTGTTTTGACCAAAAAAGAAAGTAAATACAGTTAACTATCCCATGTAAAGATAAACAGGTAATGTGTAACATAGCTTATCGGAGTTTTTCTCTGCTCTCATATGCTTCTTTTTATTTTCATTAATTTTCCCTAAAGTAGTAATGCATATGTTCATTGTAACTAAACAATTTGAAGATGTTATAAAGAAAAAGTTATAATGTCTCCTTTCCCCCTTCTTCCCATTTCCTTCCTTCTGAAATCAGTTTGGTATATATACTTCCATACCTTTCTCCAAGCTCCTATTGAAGTGGATGCAGTGTTTGTGTAGGTGTGTGGTTATTTGTTTTGTCAGAAATGGGATCATATGTTTATTCTGCACTTTCTTTTTCCCACTAAATAATACATCCTGGGTAGGTATAAATCCAATTCACCCTTTTAAATAGCTTCAGGGTGGGGCGCCTGGGTGGCTCAATCGGTTAAGCATCCAACTCTTGGTTTCAGCATAGGTCATGATCTCCGGTTCATGGAATCAAGTCCCACAATGGGCTCTGCACTGACAGCACGGAACCTGCTTGGGATTCTCTCTTCCTCTCTCTCTGCCCCTCTCCCCACTCGTGCTTTCTTTCTCTCTCTCAAAATAAATAAACATTTTTTAAAAGTTTTAAGGGGCGCCTGGATGGCTCAGTTGGTTGGGCACCTGACTTTGGCTCAGGTCATGATCTCACAGCTTGTGAGTTCAAGCCCCGCATCAGGCCCTTTGCTGACAGCTGAGAGCCTTGGAGCCTGCTTCGGATCCTGTCTCCCTCTCTCTCTGCCCCTCCCCCACTCATACTCTGTGTGTGTGTGTGTGTGTGTGTGTGTGTGTGTGTGTGTGTGTCTCTCAAAAATAAATAATAAAACACTAAAAAAAAATTTTTTTTTAAGTTTTAAATAGCTTTAGGGCTATAGACCTATAGGTACCACAATGTATTCAGCCATTTGTCCTTTGATAGATATTCAAGTTGTTATGTTTTGTTTTCTCTAAAAATATTGTTGCATTAAATATATACATACATCCTTTTTTACTTGTGCTTTTACTTATTGAAGTCGAGTTGACACACAATGTTACATTAGTTTCAGGTGTACAACACAGTGATTTCCCGAGTCTGTAGGTTATGTATGCTGTGCTCACTGCAAGTGTAGCCACCATCTGTCGCCATACAACACTATTATAATACCACTGACCATACTGGTGCTTTCATTTCTATAGGTTGCATTTTCAAAAATAATATTGCTGGGTCAAGGGGTCTGTGTATTTGACATCTTAATAGAGAATACCATCCTACTTTATAAAGAATTCTAGTAACTTGCATTCTTCCCATAAATGTGCGAGTACTTTCATTTCCCTAAATCTTTAATATTAGGTATTCTTTCCCTTTCTCCCTCCTATCCTCTGTCTCTTCCTCCCACTCTCCATCCTCCTCCTCCCTCTATCCCTTCCTCTCTCTTTATGGTTTCATTCTTTGACCAAGCTGATGGCAGAAAATGGTGTCTTTATAGGTGCTTGCTTTGTATTTTCTTTACTACTTGTGAGATTGAACATTGTTTCATGTTAATTGGCCATTTTATTTTCCTCTGTGAATTTCCTTCACCCTTTTTCCTTATGAATTAGTTGCTTTTTTCTCAACAAGTTACAGGAGCTCTTTATGTGTTAAGTATTCTTGCAAATGAATTTTTGCAATGTATTACAAATATTTTTCCTAATCTATTATTTGTTTATTAAATTTTTCTATTTGTTGCTTCATTGTGTCTAGATTTCTTGCCTTGGTTAAGAGTAATATCCCCACCGGGGCACCTGGGTGGCTCAGTCGGTTAAGCGTCCAACTTCGGCTCAGGTCACGATCTCGCGGTCTGTGAGTTCGAGCCCCGCGTCGGCTCTGTGCTGACTGCTCAGAGCCTGGAGCCTGTTTCAGATTCTGTGTCTCCCTCTCTTTCTGACCCTCCCCCATTCATGCTCTGTCTCTCTCTGTCTCAAAAATAAATAAACGTTAAAAAAAATTTTTTTTTTAAAAAGAATAATATCCCCACCTCAGAGTTATATAAATATTTTCCTAAATGTTCTTCCAATACTTTTAGGGTTTTAATTATTTAATCCTGAACCTTTAATCCCTTTGGAATTATGTTTATACATAGCAAAGAGGTAGGGATCAGGCTTTATTCTAGGTCTGCCAGCACCATTTATTAAATAAACCATCTTTTCTGTTTTGCACTGAAATTCCATCTTTGTGATAAATAAGTTCCTTTCTTGTATCCTTTTCTGAACTTGCTCTGTTAGTTCACAGACCTATTTGTTCTTCTAACCATGTCTTTTTATTATGTCTTTATAAAGTAAATTTTTATTATCTCCTAAGATAAATCCCCTATTTATATATTTTTAAAAATAATTTTCTTTTCTGTTTCTTGGCTAAATTTTGGGGTATTTAGTATTCCATATGAACTTTAATTTTACCCATTTCACTTTCAAAGAAAAACTATTTGTATTCTTATTGAAACTTAATTAAGACCATGTAGTAATTTGGGAAGGATTAACGTTTTTGGATAATTAGACTTAAACTTAAGTGTGAAACTTAAGTGTTCTATTTCAATATTTTGTCATTTTACCTTAGAATTTTTCAATATGCAACATAGATATATTGGGTCAATTCCAGTATTTGTCCTGAATAAGGACCATGCGAAGTTTTAGTTGTGATCTCTTCCATCCTTGACACTCTTACTGTCAAATGTGTGATATTGTCAGATTTGTGTTTATCTTCCTACTTAGTTTTCACTTAATCAGTGTTTTCAATTTACCAATATACTGTACTTACTAGTTTTGCTCACTGTTGACTCTAAAACCCCACTTACTTTCTGTGCTTGGTTTCCTTTCTGTTGGAGAATGTTCTTGGAGTCTGAATGGCAAACTTGCTCAGTCTTTGTCTGGAAACATCTTTTGTCCTCACTCTTGATATTTTAGAATTCTAGATAGACCGCATGTATAACGATTATGAAAGTTGTGTGCGTCCCTTTAAAAGTTTTCAACCAAAATAGGAGTCATTCATGTAAAATGTAGAAGTCTTTCACTTCCTTTCTCCTAGTCTCTGAGTCCCAGAGAGAGAACCACTGTTCAGTTTGCTGATGGCCTTTTTCTATGTAGATACAAAACAAAACAAAACTGTGTATGTGTACAAATGCTGTACTTTTTCCTAGACATAAACAATCATGTTCATGCTTTATATTAAAAATTATGACCTGTACAGTGTCACACTCCTTTTTAACAACAGAGCGTGCCCTTTTTTCCATGTCGGTACAGTGAAATCTTTCTCATTCTTTGTAGCAGCCATCTAGTATGGTATTAGTACATCATAATTTAACTCTTTTTCCTATTAGCAAATATTTAACTTGTTTCTTCTTTCCTTTGCTATTGCATAATATGTTTTACTGATCATCCTTTTACTTATGGGAACATACCTTTGCTGTAAATTCCTATATATTTGACCCAAAGGGTGTGCACATTGAATATGTTACTAGATATGCTTAACTAGTCTTCCCAAAAGATTGTTTTAGTTTACAACCCTAGAGTATGTCTGGCTCTAATTCTTGTTTTTCTTGTCCCTTAGAATTTCCACACTGATTAGTCAACAGTGGAAAATCCGAAGAGATGCAAGTAGGAAAAAGAAACTAAAACAGGTGGGTAGTCACATTGCTCATACCACTACTACAGCATCCCAAGTGTTTATCTAAATACCTTTACTTCTGTTCAAACAAATAAAAGAAATAGGTTCCAAGTGAAATTAGAAAGGAATTTTGGTCCCATGAAGAAAGGTATGGCCAAAGGTTGGCCCTTTGCAGAAGTTATACGATATCACACTGCAATTTTACAGATCATTTCTTTATAGCATCAGAAAGACAATTTACTTCTAGTGGCTTCAAAGAGAATGGGTTTCTTCAGCCATCTATTTAAGCTGATGGAATTATACACAGGGGCTATCAGCAAATTTGGGCATGATGCCAACTTTCTTGTTTGTTGTGCAAAGCTATTTTCATCAGGACCAAAGCACATTATGGGGATTTTAATACTGTGATAGAGGAGCAAAAGCAAGCAAAGCCCAGCCTGGAGAAACCAGCACAGCCCAGTGGTCTGATGAGGAGAGATGATGCAGGTCCCTTCCAGTCGGAAGAAAATTGCAGTTCATGAAACATGAATGGCCTACTTGGAAGTGTGGCCACTTTGGGTCGGTGTTCATACTTTAACAGTTCTGGCATCGGTTAGTCATTTTTAACAGCCTTTCATCCGTGGCTCAGCTCCCTCCCCTCCCTACAACATGTCTACCCCTCTCTCGGCTCCGCCTCCCTACAGTTAGAACAGAATCTCCCACCTTCATTTCTCTGTCCAAGGCCTAGTAGTCCCAGGAGCTTGGGGGAGTTCCACCTCCTTTAAATTCTGTCTCATGGCCTACCCTGCCTCCAGCACCTACGAGTCCTCTTCTCTGTTGGCAGAGTGAGAGTCTAGTCTGTCTGGAAGCTGCCCTGGGGCTGGAAGTCCCCAATTGCTTATCAGCAAGGCTTCGGGGCCTTGCCCTGCAGTAGCTTCCCAAGCTACTGGGCTTGTGTCCTGTTGTGACTCAGTGCCCCTGGGAACCCCCTGGATGCAGCTGTTTGCAGTGACTAAGATGCGGCAGCCGGTCAGCCCCCAGGACTGTTTATCTGGCTGAGGCCCGTTTAGGAGGGCAAGCCTGCAAAAGACCTCTCTGTTCCAGAGCCACTAAACCTTGAGGACGCTGGGGTTATAGGAAGTCTAGAGCTGGGGTTTTTAACCAGGGGTTTATGGTTAGCTTCTGGGATTCAGAATTCCCCTGTATTCATAGGTACAGTGTGTGTGTGTGTGTGTGTGTGTGTGTGTACACACACACACACACACTTTTCTGGGCCAAGTGTCCATAGCTTTCCTCAGGTTCTCAAATGTGATCTGAGACCTCTGAATTTTAAGAACCATTTGTCTAGAGAAAGCCTAACGTGTTGTAGGCCACTGTGTCCCCCTGAGCACCAGCCTCACAGATGCCAGGATCTTGAGTGACCTTACCAGGCTTCTAGGTTTTTCTGTTTGAGGGTGAACTGGGACAAATTACTTAGTGTCACTGAAGCTGAGAGCCTTCCCATGGGATGTCCCACAGTCCAGTCATGAAATTGCACCCCATCCCTGGTTTCATCTCATTGAACACACCAGGTGTGCTGAACACTCGTAGGGGGTGGGGTTTCTGGCTTCTGAGTCCATAACTCAGAAAGGGTTCTGTAGGCAACTCTACTGACAGTGGTGAGAATAGTGCTGAGGGCTGGAATTCAGTTTGGCTCCTGATTGCCGGGAAGAGCACTAAATGCTTTATCTACATCATTTTCTTTAACGCACACACTCCTTCAGTGAGGCTGGTACTGCTGTTTTACAAATGGAGAAATGGAGGCGCAGAGAGATCTAGTAACTCACCAGAGATCACAGAGCCAATAAGCCAGTAAGTGATACATGACCCATGCACATGAGCTTAACCACCAAGCTTCATGGTAAAAGTAAAGGGCATTGATAGAAAAGCTAAAGTAAACGGGGGTGTTTAGTGTAGGGCAAGCTGCCCTGTATATTGTGATAGTGAGAGCATTGCTATGTTATACCAGATACACAGCTGTGGTCTTAAATCATTAAGAAAAGGTTGGTAATAGCGACGCCTGGGTGGCTCAGTCGGTTGAGTGTCTGACTTCGGCTCAGGTCATGATCTCACGGTTCATGAGTTCGAACCCCGCATCGGGCTCTGTGCTGACAGCTCAGAGCCTGGAGCCTGCTTCCGATTCTGTGTCTCCCTCTCTCTCTGCCCCTCCCCTGCTCACGCTCTCTCAAAAAAGAAAAGGCTGGTAATATATTAATGCATTAATGCAATACATGAGAAGAATTTCTATCCATTATAATTCAGATAAAGGGGTTTTTTTACAGCTTTATTGAGATATAATTCACATACCATACAATTCACCCATTTAAAGTATACAATTCATTGGTCTTTAGTGTATTTAGAATTGTGCATCTGTCCCCATAATCAGTTTTAGAACATTTTCATTACTCATCACCTTCCCAACTCCCCACCCCTCCCCAGTCCTAGGCAACCACTAATCTACTTTCTGTCTCCAGGTGAGGTTTTGATACTTACAAGATTAACCGTGTGGGAATCTTGGTGATCTGGAGTGAGTTGTTCCCTGAGGGATCACTAGACAAACGAAATTTGACTCTAACATATTTTATAAATGACTTTATTGGCTAAGAAGCTATAAGTGTGTCTTTGATATGCCTGAATTTGGGGTTGACATAGGCAAGAGACAAGTATTTTCTGAATCATTTCCACTTGTCAACATCGCCTGTCAAATAGGCTCCTCTGGGTAAGTGACTGTAAAACTTGGCTTCGTGGGGCCACATCTCTCCACTGGCGTCAGAACCAGCGGCAGTTCAGCACAGGATCTTTCTTCTGTCATCTGAATCCCTGGTGTGGCTTCTCTCTCGGCTTTACTGTGGTTGTCGGTGTGAAGGCTGCTCATGTGGGTGCCTGTAACTGTAAAATTCAGGAGACAGCACGTACAGTATCCTGTCAGGCCCTTTGAGGACATCCAACTGCGTGCTCTCTTGAGCTGTTTCATGGTAGCAGATCCACTGTACCTCTCTCTGGATTCATTCATTCTTTCTCTCTTTTAGAGACCATTTATTAGGCATTATGCAGCAGGTGCGGTGGTAGGTGCTCGGTGAATCTACTCTCCAAAAGCTCCTTGTGCCCATTATTACAGTGTATGGCCTTGTGTCACCAGGTGGAGAGAGCCATTTGTGTTGAGAGAAGCCGGAGGCGCAGGGGGTTTGATGATAGAACAGTTCTCTGAGGGGGACGACACAGATGCAGTACTGTTCACCTCAAGACAAAGCCGTCCCCAGAGTGCACCAGTCTCAAGAATGTGCACCGGGGCGCCTGGGTGGCTCAGTCGGTTTAGTGTCCAACTCCAGCTCAGGTCATGATCTCACGGTTTGTGAGTTCGAGCCCCGCATCAGGCTCTGTGCCGACAGCTCGGAGCCTGGAGCCTGCTTTGGATTCTGTGTCTCCCTTTCTCTCTGCCCCTCTCCCGCCCTCACTCTGTCTCCCTCTCTCTCAATAAATAAATAAACATTTAAAAATTAAAAAAAAAAAAGAATGGGCACTGAATTGGGAATGAAGAAATACAGATTCAAGTCCTGGTTGGAGGACCTTGGGTGACTTGTGCCACCTCTCTGAGCCATGGTGTCTCCATTGTGAGGGTTAAACAATGCAGTGCCTCTCAGATACTTCCGGCTCCATTGCTGGAAGGAGTGTGCATGTAGTAAGTGTTGAATGAAGAACTAAAGGAATGAAGGAACGTTCTGTGATTGTCAGGGCGAGAGTAGAACTGGAGTAGGTCAGGCGACTGGGTAGAGACGAGTGTAAATGTAGACAAAGGAGAGCCTCCCTTTCCTTTCCCTGGCAGTCCACTCCTGCCGCTTCAGCCCCTTTAACCTCACCTTTTCCTCAGGTTCTCTCTCATCCTCTGCTTCCCTGAGCCAGAGAGGCGCTGCCTTTGAGGCCCCAGAGCCAGCCAGTCCTGGGTGAGAATCCAGGCTCCAGCACATGCTATTATGTCTAAGAGGGATCTAATTATACTAGGCTACTGTGAAGTAACTAAGACAGTGTATGGAAAGCACCTGTCACCATGCCTGATGCACAGTATATATACCCCATAAATGGTAGCCATTTTCATTTTATCACTGTCACTGTTATTTATTTGGTCAGGAGCCAGGGCTCAGATTGTTATCTTAATCACTGGCTTGAGAGTATGGAGGTTCTTAAGTTTTTATTTTGTTTGTTTACTAATTCATTCGCACGATGGTATTTATTGAGCCTCTTCCGTATGTCAGGAACCATGCTGTGTGCTGGGGATACATTGGCAAACAAAGCCGGGGTACCTATCCTCGTGGAGCCAATTGGGAAGGCAGATAGTGAACAAATATGTCAACACTCGCAGCATGGCAAAACGGGGAGCTCTTATCTTTTCTGCTGGGTCAGGGAAGAGGATACTCTGGCTGAAGGGTGTCTGTCCTGAGCCACTAGGAGTTACACAGGACACTTCAGGGGGCTGGCTGTCCCGTGAAGACTCAGTGTCTGGATGTAGGGAGTGGAGGGCTGCAGTACTGAGCCCAGAGACTGGGAATCTTGGGCAAACTGTTGCCGTGGGCCGAAGGCACAGGTGAATCTATGTGCTCTCCTCAAGAACAGTCCCTGAGTTGTAAGCATGTTGCCTTTCCAGGTTCCAAGGGAGGCTCTTTAATTAGTATTTACCTATGTTGTGTTTTGTGGATTCTGATCTCTACTTCTATCCAGAGGCAGGAAGAATGGACAAGAACTTTGTTTCCCCTTCAGCTTAAGACCAGAGGACCCAGGCCTTGCTGGCACTGCATTCGGGCCTACAGTATGTCTGTGAGTGTTGTGTGATGAGTAGTGCCCTTCACTGCCCCGAGGCTCCACTCACCCCACACTAGGGAGAAGGCCCTGAAAATAGGCTTGGAAGGGAAGCATTAGAGTATCCAATTGGAAACACCTGTGAGAGGGTCACATCAAAATCAGAGCAAAATTCAGAGGCACCCTTATCCTCTCAGACCCTAGAGGGTACCAGCCACATTCGGTCTTCTTTCCCCACCAGTCCCCGTCCCCCAGCCCTGTGGCCTCCTGGTCATCTTTCTGGATACCAGGCAAGCCCCGCCTCCTGCAACTCCTCCCTCTGCCTGGCACAGCTTCCCCAGGTATTTGCCTCCCTCCCTTCCTTTGGGTCTGTGCACCGGTGTCTGTGCATCCAAGGCTCCCTGTCACTCTGTAGAAAACCCCACACCTCTTGCCCCGCTTTAGTTCTCTCCTTAGTACTTTCACCACCTGACATTTATTCTGTTTGCGTGTTAGTGTGAGTCACTCCACTAGAATGTCAGCGTCATGAGGGCAGAGGGTCTGTTTTGTTCGCTGCTGAACCCTCAGTGCCCAGTGAGTGATAAATAGGAAGGAAGGGTGGAGTAACTTCCTTAAAATCAGTGCCTATAAACGACCGGCTTCCTGAGCCCCTGCTCTGCCTTATATGTCTTTTTATTACAGCTCTTACCTTCCAAGCTCTTTAAAGATTCTTAAAGTTTTTAAAGGTTTATATACAGAAGTGGTCTCTAAACTCTTTTCTCTCTCCTTACCTGTGGAGGCTCTGACACCCTCTCGTCAGTGGTAGAGACAGGCCACATCCTCCTGCCTAGTGTTACTAGAATCCCTGTGGGAGGCAAGGGGCATGGCTTGAAACCATTCTCCTGGTGATCCTGGTAACCCTGGTGTATGCCCCTCACACTGGTCACCCCATCTAGACCATGCGTGAGTTCATCTCCCCACCCAGACCATGAACTTCCCTCAAGGGCATAGTGATGTCTTACTGTTCTTGTATCCATGGCATCTGGTCCCAAGCCTGGTGCACAATGAGTGATGAGTAAAATTTTGTTGAATGAATGGATGGATAAATTAATAGTATAGAAATCACATCTTGCCGCTTTTCATTCTCCACAGTAGATTTAGGGAGTGCTTTCATATAGACTTCCAGAGAGCTGGCATGGCAGTAACCTGTTAGAGACCACTCTGGCTGTCCGCTGCTGAATAACACTGCAGCCCCAGTACTTAGTGGTTCAAAATAACAGTAATAATTTATTATCATCTCTCATGGTTTCTGTGGGTCAGAAATGTGGGGACAGCTTGGCTGGGCTCTTGTGGCTTGGATCTCATGCACTTGCAGTCAGATGGTGCTGGAATAGCTAGAGGCTGCCATAGCCAGCGGCTGCTGGCTGCATCTCTCTCCATGCCCTCCCAGGATCTCTCCATGTGGGCATTTCATTGGGTTGGTTTGGGCTGCCTCAAAGTGTGGAGCCTCAAATTCCCTACATGCAGCTCAGAACTCCAAAGACAAGTGGCCCAAGAGAGAGCTAGCTGGAGGCTGTGTCTCCTTTCCTAACGTCGTCTTGGGAGTCCCACAGCATCGCTTCTATTGCATCCCATTAGTTAGGAGTAAGTCACTAAGGCCAGATCATTCAAGGGATGCAAATTAGACTCCCCTCTCGATGGGAGGAGCATCAAAGCATTTGCAGATGTGTTTCAAGACCACCACAAGGATCCCAGCTTACTCCTTCATTGCACATTTGAGACACCCACTGTCTGAGGGGGAAGAACCTTGCCCAGAGGTACCTAGCAGAGCTAGTGCTCAGCCTCTGGACCTTTGGCCGGCCTGCTTGGAAGTGATTACACTTTCCCTTACTGCCCTCCCTGCATGGTCTGACGGGGACTGCCAGTCTCTGGGAACCATTTTAGCTAAGCCCTCACCAAGTTTAGATAGTGTGTAAACAGCAGGAGGTCCGGAGAGACCCAGCCTTCCTGGTCCCCAAGCGGTAATCCAGCTGGACTGTTCTGCCTCTTTCCAGAGACCTCCACAGAAACACAGATGTTCATGGATTGAAGAGTTTATATCACTGTCTCAATCCCCAGCCCCAGCTCTCTGCAGAATTCAGAGAATCAACCTAATACCATTGAAAAAATTCTGAAGATTTTTTCCAAATGAAAAGTTTTTTTTTAATGTTTATTTTTTAGAGACAGAGCACAAGTCGGGGAAGGGTAGAGAGCCTGGGGCACAAAGTATCCAAAGCAGGCTCTGTGCTGACAACAGAGAGTCTGATGTGGGGCTTGAGCTCATGAACCATGAGATCATGACCTGAGCTGAAGTCGGACACTTAACTGTCTGAGCCACCCAGGCGCCCCTGAAAATTCTAAATAGAACTTGTCTCAAGTGTGGGAAAAGTGCATGTGGGTATATGTTTCAGCCAGCACTGTAGAATATTTTCGTGGGACTTCATTGCTTTCTTGCCTTTCCCTCAGGAATGCTTACTGTGAGGTTGGAGACTGATGGGAGAAAAGGGAACGGACAGCATTTAACAGATGCTTACTATGTGCCAGGCAGGTGCTGTCATTTCTGTGTTTTGTAGCCTAATAGCACAGGCTCAATTCTACCCCACACTCAGTGAGTATACAACTTTGGGGAAGCTTCTTAACCTCTCTGCATCTCAGCTCTCTCTTCTGTAGAATAGGATTAAAAACACTTTCCACTTCACAGAGCTGTTATAAAATTAAATGACATAATGCCTGTAAGGTGCTTAGCACACAGCCTGGCATGCACTAAGGACTGTGTAAGCGCTGGCTCTGATCATTCCTCACAACCACCTTTCAAGGCAATTGTTATAACCCCATCTTCCAGAAGAGGAATCTATTGGTCAGGTGAGTTGCCCAGGTATAGGGGCAGAAGCTGGTGACTCCCCAGCCCTTGCCGTGTCCACCACACTACACAAGACTCCCGGTGGCTCAGCCATGCCTTCACGACATGCGGCAGTAGCGAGCCACAGAGGCTCTGAAAGCCTCATGCCCTGCAGGGCCCTCTGGTCAGGGTCCTAGAGCAGGAAAATGTGAAAAGACAGAGCCAGGAATCCATGTACAAGCCTCTGTAAAGAGCAGAATAACAGAGAATATTCCAAGCAGAGAGAACAGTCTCATGAAGGCCCTGAATTCAGGAAGAACTTAGTTGCTTTGCGGAATTGAAGAGTAAATGAGTCAAAAGACAGTGGAAATGGGAAGAAAGGTCACAGGGGAGGGCAGGGCAAGATCAACGCAGGACTTTAGGGACTGGTGGCATGAGTTTAGATTTTCCCAGATGTGAAATGGAAAAGCATCAGAGGTTGAAAGAAGCAGGGGAATGACCCAACGTCTGATTTGCTAACATCACCCCAGTTGTTTGTGTAGAAAATAGACCATGGGCCAAGGGCAGAGCATTGATGCAATGAGGACACTCCACCAGGGGTACAGGTGAGGAAAGATGGAGACCAGGTGGTGACCGTGCAGAGGGGAGGAAGGCAGATCCAGGCTGAGTTTCCCAAGTAGAAATGATGGGACCTGGTGACAGATTATACATGAGTGGAAGCCGAGGAGGAATCCAGGATGCCTTCAGGTCTCCAGCTTGAGCAGCGTGGACAGATGGTGTCTTCACTGAGCTGGGGAAGGCTAGATGGGGCAGGCTTGTGGCTTCACATGTGAGGTTTGAAATGGAGTGGGATGTCCAAGGGACATGCTAAGTAGGCAGACTGGCAACTCTAGAACTCTGGAGAGTGGCCTCTGGCTATATAGGGAGTCATCAACACACACTTTTTTTTTTTTAATTTTTCTTTTTTTTTAACGTTTATTTATTTTTGAGACAGAGAGAGACAGAGCATGAACGGGGGAGGGTCAGAGAGAGGGAGACACAGAATCTGAAACAGGCTCCAGGCTCTGAGCTGTCAGCACAGAGCCCGACGCGGGGCTCGAACCCACGGACAGTGAGATCGTGACCTGAGCCGAAGTCAGACGCTTAGCCAACTGAGCCACCCAGGTGCCCCAGTGGAAAGATTTTTTTTTTTTTTTTTTTTAAAGTAGGCTTATGCCCAGTGCAGAGCCCCACGCAGGGCTCCCGAACTCACAACCCCGAGAGGAAGGCCTGAGCTGAGGTTAAGAGCTGGATGCTTACCCAACTGAGCCACCTAGGAACTCCCATTTTTAATTTTTTTTATGTTTGTTTATTTTTAAGAGGGAGGCAGAGTGTGAGCGGGAGGGAGAGCGAGGAGGAGACACAGAACTGGAAGCAGGCTCCAGGCTCTGAGCTGTCAGCACAGAGCCTGACACGGGGCTCGAACTCACAAACTCTGAGATCATGACCTGAGCCAAAGTCGGACACTTAACCAGTGACTAAGCCACCCAGGCGCCCCTGTCAACACACACTCTTAAGGGAAAGGGTCAAGAACTTCCAGGGACCCAACGGAGAGAGAGGAGGACCAAGCCAGATCCTGATTCTCGTCCTGGGGGGCCTGTAACATAAAAGTCCCTGACAAAGGAGGCACCTGTGTGGAAGAGGTTGCGGCATGGCCCGAGAGGTTAGGGGACACCCCTGGAAGACGGTGATCTGAGAAAAGTCCATGGGGACTAGCAACCAGGAGGTCAGTGAGGACTCTGTATGACTCAGCACCCCGCCTGTCCTTTCCTCCTCACTGAGTGGCCTCCCAAAGCCTGTGTCTCTACCACCTGCTTCTGGGGCTACATGGTTCTGCCCTCTGGGTGCAGAGGCCAAGCCTCTGCCTAACTGCCTCCAAATGAAACCTCACTGGAGGCTGCTGTTTGAGTGGGCATCAGGCATTGCCCTGGCAGGAGACTCCTCTCTAGTGACTCCCCTCTGGGTGTGCCCCTAAGGCACCTAGATAGAGCTTGGTGCCGGCCCGCCCCCTTAGTGCAGGCCTCACATGGTTAGATTGAGCTGCCTGCCCCTTCTCAGGTTCTGGGATTGTACTTACTTTGGGGCCCTGACTTTCCTGCTTGCTTCACTGCCCCTCTGGTCCTGGCTGCCTGTCACAGGGAAAAGCTGCTTCCCTCTGAGTCTGAGAAATGCCAGCTGAGTAGGCCCTGGTATTTCCATCAGGTTTCCACAGCCCTTTCTTCCCTCAGAGAAGCCTTCCAGAGCATTTTCCCCACCTCTGAGGGGGCCTCTCCCATGGGACCAAGTCTCATTCTGTGCCCTTTGCAAAAGGGTCTGCTTTCTTTTTGTATGGTCTTTGCAAATACTTTTTAAAAAAGAAAAAAAAAAAACAAAACAGGAAATGACCTTTCTGGTATATTTGGAAAACAATTTGGAGTTGTACTGGAATCTGCCTGAGCAATGAGGACGAAAAGCTGTGGACTTGGAACAGACCATGTAGCTCTTGGCAGAGCCCAGGGCCTCTTCCGTTTACAGGGCTGGGACAGTGTTAAAAACTAAAGGGAGAAGGCAGTTTCCTGTGGGGAGCTTGACAGTGCCCAGAGCAAGCACCTGCAAGAGCCCCTGACCCCAGGCCACCAAGGGTCTGGGCCTGGGAAGCTGAGTACGAGAGCCTTCCCTTCCATCCTAAGCATTTGGAGTCAGATGCCTTACAAGTGACCAGACCCCAAGAAGGCTCCCAAATCTGAAAACGAGGACGAGTGGAGGAGCAGCATCACTTTTGAGCACCTCGTAGGGCTGGAGCTGAGATGAGGAGATATTAGATGGCTGTAGACGCAGATTGTTTTCTCTGCCTGGATCACACTCTGTCCAGCTTTGCTGTAGACCTCAGCACAAGGTCACCTGCTTAAGGAGGCCTTCGCTGACCGTATAACCCTTAACTAAACATCCACACACAGAGAACCCTGTTCTCTTCTTTCAATGCACTTATCACTATCTGTGATGATAAATCATTGACCTGTTCAATGTCTTTTTCTCTTATCAAATTGTAAATGTCTTTTTATTCTCCAAAATATATCCCATACCTGACACAGTGCCTGGCATATAGAAGGTGGTCAGTAAACAATGAATGAATGAATGAATGAATGAAGAAAGAAAAAGAAGGGAGGGAGGGAGGGAGAGAGAGAGAGAGAGAAATGTCATGACTGAAAGAGACGTAGGGAGCATATTTCAACCTTTGTTATATTCAGATGGGCAGAAAGGAAGATGGGGGTGTTGGAGAGAGAGAGAGAGTCAGAGAGTCAGAGTCAGTCACCCTATGGCACAGAGATTGAGCCAGACCTTTGGCCACTGTTCTGTTGCAGGGTTGCACACCCTTTGCTCCTTCTGCCTTGGAATCTAGAACATCTTCTATTATTTACTCATTCATCAAATATTCATATATCAGTATACATGCCAGCCAGAGCCACCACTTGTGTGGAACTAACATTCACTTCACCACCTTCAGCACCATAAAGAACAAAAGAAGGAAGTGTAAGTTTTTGGCCTCTGTGCACCATTAAACATAGTAAAAACAAAGAAGTTGAATGAAAATGTCAAAAAGACAGTTTTACTGGTAAGACACCCAGTGAAAACAGGCCATACTAATGACTTATTAATTGTGTGCCTCTTACATTGCACATAACTTATCAGACCCTACACACGCCATCTCATTCAGTCCTCACAACAGCCCCCTGATCAGCAGGGTGTTACTGTTATCCCCACACTGCTGAGGAAGAAATTGGAGTCCAGAGAGGTGAAGGGAGATGTCCAAGGTCTCTGAGCTAGTGAATAGGGACTCCGGGCGGCATGTTTGTCCTAGATGCCATCTATTACACCACACACGCCCCTGGGAGATTTGCAGTGTCGCTAGGGCTCCCGAAAGGGGGGAGTGGTGTGGGAGAAAGAGCTCTGGGCCAGGAGTTAGGACCCCCTAGATGCAAGAACTTTAGGCAAGTCATTTTTTCTTTCTGAACCTCCGTCTCCCCAGCTATTAATGAGAGGCTTGTCTAGATGAGCTCTGGGATCCCCTTCAGTTTGATTATTCCACAAATGGTTTTGAGAGAAGTGGAAAAATTAATTAAGATAGATCTCTAACTCATACATTTGAGTAAATAAATTCCAGATCAAGCAAAGATTTAAATGTGAAAAAGTCATGAATGTGTAAGAAATAAACAAGGGAGAATTCTTTGCTAATCTCAGAGTGGGGAAGACATTTCTGTATGTGATGCAGAATCTAGAAACTATAAAATAAAATATGGATCAGTTTGACTACATGAATAGAGAAAAATGTGTGCATGTGAAGAAATGCCAAAAATAAAGCCATAGAACAAATGACAAGTAAAAATTACTTATAATTTCTCTTAAGGCAAAAAGATTAATTTCCTTAATGTATAATGAACTCCTGCAAATCAATAAGAAAAAGGGCTACAATCCAATAGAAAAATGGGCAGAGGATTTAAGTAAACAGTGTACAGAAAAGGAAATAGACATGGAATGATGGTCAGGTTCACTCACAGGAACAGTACAAGCTAAAACAGCCAACTACTGTTTCACCTTTCAGACTGAGGAAAAAAAGACAAAAAGACAAGTGTTGATAGGAATATGTTGAAACCAAGTGTTCCTCATACATGCCCAATGAGAGTTAACCTCTGTGGAGGCAGATTTGGCAGTGTCTATTACCCTACCCAAATCACAGATCCTTTAATGAATGTGGCAGTTCTACTTTTATGGAAGCCAGGGGCGCCTGGCTGGCTCAGTTGGTGGCGTGTGGGACTCTTGATCTCGGGGTTGTGGGTTCAAGCCCCAAGTTGGGTGTAGAGATTACTTTAAAACAAACAACAACAACAACAAAAAACCCAAAGTCCATCAAGAGGGAAGTAATCAGTCTACAACAATGAGACAACAGAATACCATACTGTCAATGAAGAAAGTTTTAGCTATATAAAGATTTTGGGTTTGTCTCTTGTGTTTTTTTGATGTAATCAGTGCTGTGGTTTCAGGTCCTCTGCCCATTTTTAATTGGATTACTTGTGTTTTTTTGTGTTGAGTTGTAGAAGTTGTTTATGTATTGTGGATATTACCCCCTTATCAGATATATCATTTGCAAATACCTTCTCCCATTCAGGTCTGTCTTTTCATTTTGTTGATGGTTTCTTTCACTGTGCACAAAAATTTTTATTTTGATATAGTTCCAATAGTTTATTTTTGTTTTTTGTTTCCCTTGCCTTAGGAGATATCTTTAGAAAAATATTGCAAGGCCAAAGAGATTACTGCCTGTTTTCTTGTAGGGGTTTCATGGTTTTATGTCACATATTTAGGTCTTTAATCCATTTTGAGTTTATTTTGGTGTATGGTATAAGAAAGTGGCCCAGTTTTCCTAGCGCAACTTCTTGAAGAGACTGTCTTTTCCCCGTTGTTTATTCTTGCCTCCTTTGTCATAGATTAATTGGCCATATAAGCATGGGTTTATTTCTGGGCTCTTCATTCTGTTCCATTGATCTAGGTATCTGTTTTTGTACAAAGACCATGCTGCTTTGATACTACAGCTTTGTAGTCTATCTTGAAATCTGGGGTTGTGATACCTCCAGCTATATTCTTCTTTCTCAAGATTGCTTTGCCTGTTTGGGGTCTTTTGTTTGTTCGTATAAATTTTAGTATTATTTAGTATTCAGTATTATTTTAGTTCTGTGAAAAATGCTGTTGGTATTTTGACAGGGATTACATCGAACCTGTAGATGGCTTTAGGTGGTCTGAGACATTTTAACAATGTTCTTCCAATTCGTGATCATGAAATATCTTTCTATTTGTGTCATCTTCAGTTACTTTCATCAGTATTTTCTAATTTTCAGAGTGCAGGTCTTTCACCTCCTTGGTTAATAAGTATATTCCTAGTAATTTATTCTTTTTGGTGCATGTCCTTTTTTTTGAGTTTTATACTACATGCACACGTATTCAAGAAGGAAATAATTTAAAAATAAAGTGAATGTTTTCACTATGAAAAATACAAAAATTTTAATTGTAATTTAAATATGTGATATATTTTTTATTTAACAGTTGTGAGCATTTTCCCATGTCTTCTAAAAATATTCACAAACATTTTAATGCCTGAAGTGTATTTCATTTAGCTATAAATTAAACATTTGTATAATTGTATATATTTCTCTGTTGTCCATATATGAGCTCATTTTAGTGTCTTAGTTTTTGACTATTATAAATACCATAATGAACATCTTTGTATATCTGCATTTACAACTTGGATTTTTTTCTTAGAACAGTTATGAGCTTAGCTGCTCAAGGATATGAAAAAAGTTGGTTTCTTTTTTTTTTAAGTTTACTTATTTTTGAGAGAGACAGAGAGAGCGTGCATGCATAAGAAGGGCAGAGAGAGAGAATCCCAAGCAGGCGCTGTCAAGTGCAGAGTCCTTCTCGAGGCTCTGTCTCACGAACAGTGAGATCATGACCTGAGCCGAATTAAGAGTCAGACACTTAACCGACTGAGCCACCCAGGCACCCAAAACTTGAGGTTTCTTGATGCATCTTATCAAATCACTCTCCAGAGACGTTCTGGTGGTTTATACTGTGACAGGCAGTCTGATAATGACCATTTTCTGACGTAGTTCCCAACTCTAAGGATTCATTTCCCCGTTGCTGTTGACTGTAAGCAGCAGAGAGCAAGAATTCAAGTGTTGAAGAAAAATGAAATTGTGTACTTGTGCTGTGGCGCAGGGGGCTCCCCAGACTAAACCCTACAATCGCTTTGGAATCCCTGTTACTCAAGGGAACGAGGAGGGGACAGGGGTAGCCGGAGCATGTTGGCTGGGTTGGTGTTTTCCAGGATTGGGCTTTGCACTTGGCACACTTCCCTGAACCAGGAGGACCAGCTCCCTGCACAGGGCAGCTTGTAAGGTCAGCCAGGCAAGGGCAGGAGTCAAAGCCCCAGGGTGTCTATTCCATCAGGAGGCTGGCCTTTTAGATGTAGCTTGTAACTCCATCCCACAGTGGTATCAGATTCTATAGGTACCGGACAAGAACGTTACATCAGTCTACAGTGGACTGAGGCCTTTCCCAGCAGACCTGCGGAGTCACTTTATCATCCCCACCAATTGGCTAAGAGAGATGGAGGGACAATAGACAGGTAGATACAAACTTGAGAAATATTTATTGAGCACATACTCTTTGCCAGGCACTGTTTGAGAATCTAAAGATGAAGCACAGAGCATGTTGGCCCAGCTGCCAAGATTAGGCCTTTGGGTCTGGTGTGGTGAAATCTCCTGGAGCTTTTCTAGTTGGAGAAAAGCTAAGGACACAGAGCTTGGGGAGATGGTGTGGCCTGCCCAGGGTCTGTCCCTTCCCCTCGGATGTGGCTGTAACATGGAGGATGGGCTTTGGGTCTAAGATATTACTGAGTCATGGTTATGAACTCACCTCACTGACCTCAGAGGGCTATTGTGGCAATTTAGTAAGCGAGGTAGGGAAAGCACAGAACGACTTGGCAAGTGTCACCTTTATTATTATTGTTTAGAATTGTCATAAATTTTAGTGTTATTACTGTTGTTGCAACAGGCCATTCCCCTGTTCTGAAGCTTTGAGCCATTTCCCAAGAGAGAGAGTACAGGAGTGAAATTTCTGTGACCTGCAGAAGGAACCACTTCTGGGGCTTCAGAGAGTTCGTTGTGTTGTTTTGTTTTTTTACTGACAAGACCAAGCACTGGGGCAACTTCTTTCTCTCAAAGAAACCTAAAAAAAAAAAAAAAAAAAAAAAAATAGCCTGAGCACACCCTCTGCTGGAGCTTGGGAGGATTGCCTTAGACAGGATCCGGCCCTGCCTTTATTTTACAGATGGGGGAACAGAGGTCTGGAGAGGAGCTGAGCATTCTGAGTGCCCCCGCTGTATTCTTTAGTGGTCTCTTCTGAGCTCGGTGTTGTGGGGAGACATTGGGGCCAGCCCTCCACACCAGTAGCCCACCCTTTCACACATGCACACTCCCCTTCGGCACTTCCCAAGCCCACCCCAGGCACCTTCTGCCAATGTCAGTTACCTAAGGAAAGCATCACACGGTAACTTGGGCTGATAAGAACTTCTGCAATTACAAAAATACAGTCTTAGAAGTTCCCCTTAGTTACAAAGAACCACACTTGATAAGGTGGTTTTTTTCCTTGTATTTGCTCTTTCCCTACAGAAACTAGTTTCTATGTTAGGTGTTATTTTGCAGTTAACAGTTTATCTCAGAAACCTTGCCATATCAGTACAAGTTCATCTGGTATGATTTGATTGCCTTCAGAAACTCAGAGGTGTTCAGTGAGAGATATTCATGTCCCCCTAGCAGATGAACATTTTAATACAATAGCAATACTGATTGTTGACAAGGGTGCAGATAAATGGACAAGCTTATAGTGCTGTGCGTGGGAATATAAATAGTAGTACAGAATTTATAAGGTTTTTTTTCCCTTCATCTTTTATTGTCCTAAATACCTATGCTATTCACAAAGGCAACTTGGAAATGTGTCTAAACAATGTGGCTTAAACATCATCTCACCCTTCCTTTTAACCCAGCAATTCTACTTCTAGAAATGCATTCTAAGGAAATAACTAGAACTAGACACAGATTTACATAAAGACCACATACTATGTGTAAATGGCAGAAAATTGGAAATACCTCCATGTTCATTTCTAGAGGACTGATCAAATCTTGGTACATCCAAGTACACATGTACAAAACTCACCTAGAGAGAACCTTAAATGATATGTTCTAGAGTGTTCTACAGAGTAGGCTATAAAATACAATACATGGTATGATCTCCCAATTTTTAAAAATATATGTGGCTCTTTTTTATGTATGTGGTTCTCCTCTCGTTCTAGGCTGTATTATCAACGACCAGAGCTCTTAGTCATAGTAACTCCTAATTTCCTGTCTTTCTTCCCCATGCCACCCCCTATCCCTCTTCTGAGTTCTAGCCCCGTACCTCCATTGACCTACTGTATGTCTCCCCTTTGAGGGCTCACAGGCCTCTCCAATTTGGTGTGGTCAAACAGAACTCAGCCTTCACCCCACCATCATGCCCCAAAATATTCCTTCTGTGCTGTTCATCTCAGTCAACCACATTTTCGTCTGCTTACTTATGTCAGAAAGCTCACTTCCCCACCATTCAGATACCGGGTCCTATTGATTTAGCCTCCAAATTACATCTAGAATCTGCACCACCACCTCCTGCCTCCACTGACCATCCTCTCACACCTGACCTTCTGCAGGAGCCCTCAACTTGCCCACTTCTGGGCCCTGCTCAACCCAGATGTCAGAGTCATCTTTGAAAATGCAGATCTGAGCTTTTGTGACCTGGCCAAAACTCTTGAGTCGTCAGGTTGCAGAGGTGATCTGGCCCCTGCCCAGCTCAGCAGCATCCTTGGTGTCACTGCCCCTCGCCCAGCATCCATGAGTCTGTGGCTCTTTTGGTTCTTCCGTTCCACCAAACCCGTCCCTCCCCTGAGCCTTCACACGTGCTCTTCCCCTCAACTCCTTATCTCGATAACACCCGTTCTTCCCTGGAGCTCATCTAAACCGTCACTTCCTGATCCCCAGCCTTGGTCAGACCCTGGTAGTCACTCCAGCACCCTGCCTTCTCCCTGGAAGCCCTGAGCACCCAGACAGTTCCTCGGGTGATTTAGGCAATTTGCTGTGGCCCCCAGCAGGCTGTAGGCTCCCGGAGGGCAGGGACTGTGGCTGACTTGTTCATGGCTTCATCTGCAGCATCTAGCCAGTGCTAGATATTTATCAGTAACTTTAGAGGAAAGACAAGGGATGTTCTTTCAACTGGCGATAGTGGTTTTCTGGGTGTGAAACTTTGGGTGATTTATTTTGTTCTTCATACTTTTCTGTGCTGTTTTCAATGATTAAGGCAGAAACTGTCATTTTGTCGAAAGACATCCGTGCTAGGGACCGGAGCAGAGTCTTCCCTGCAGGATGGACCCGGCCTCACCTTTGTGCTCCTGCCCCTTTGCCCACAGGCCTGAAGAGCGATGCGACAGGCGTGATGGAGGTCGAGTCCTCCTACTCGGACTTCATCTCCTGTGACCGGACAGGCCGTCGGAACGCGGTCCCTGACATCCAGGGGGACTCTGAGGCTGTGAGCGTGAGGAAGCTGGCTGGAGACATGGGCGAGCTGACACTCGAGGGGGCAGGTCAGAACCCACGGGTCTTTAGCATTCCTACACTTCTGGGCTCCAGGGCTGTCCTCCAAGTCATAGACCGCCCACTCCAAATCAGTGCCAGGTGGCATCTCAGGCCCTGAGGACTCTCTGGCCAGGAACCTGGGGCTCCTCCCTTTCCTCGCTGCCCTCCATCCACAGGGCCTGTCAGTTCTCCCAGACTCAGCCCAGGTCTTTCGGCTTCCCTCCAGCCCCACAGCCTCCCTGCACCACTCCCTGCCGGCCAGTTGCCAGCAAGACAGCAAGACTCACTCAGACCATCCTGTCTCCTCCTGCCTCTGCCAAGCCCATCATCACAGGGCCCTGCCGTGGGGCCAGACCCTACCCTGCCTCTGGGTTCTCACCGGGGGCCCCTCTCCCTTCACCTTCTGTCCTCCAGCCATACCCACCATTAGTCTGTTTCTGTCAGGGTGCAGGCCTGCCCTGTCCAGAGCCTTCTGTGTCAGTTTCCTCTACTAGAACCTTCCCATTCAGTCCTGGGGTTGCCATCTCCCTGCTCAGGCTGTACTCAGAGGCACCTGCCCAGTCACTGACCTTCGTCACTCTGACAAGGTTTCATGTGTTTAAATGTGAGCTTCAGGAGAGCAGGGGCCTTCTCTTCTGCTGGCGCATAGCAGGTGCCTGGGAACTACAGGCTTCATGAATGAATGGGGGAGATAGCAAGCCAGCCGCCAACCCCCACAGTGCCTGGGGCCACCCTTCTTTCAGCCCTGGGACCTTCCTCTAGACAGCCTTCTCTGACCCTCCTGCACTGGGTAGAGCCCTCTCCTCCCTGTCCCCAGAGTTCCACGGAGGCGGTGTCTGTACCACATCACCTCGTACAGCAAACTGCAACTGTAGGGCTCCGTGGGTCTCCCACAGAGCTGTCCTGGAGGCCCACCATCTTACTTTCCTCCATGTAGCCTTCAGTCCAGAGCGCTTGGTGCTTGTTGGCCAGAAGTGACCATGGAGTACGGAGCAGACTGTGGGCACATGGACTCACCCCTCTCCTGTAACAGATAGCCCTACAGGCCCAAGAAGCTGGGCGGCTTGCTCAAGGTCACCAGCAAGTTAACACTGTTAGAACGGCAACCTGCCCAAGGAAGCACACCCCATACCTCCCCCAACCTCCCCCCCGCCTTTCCTGTGGCCACGCTCCTCACAGCTCACCTCAGTCTGTACCTCGGAGCCAGAGGAAAGCACGTCTATTTCTCAACAGCCCCCGATCGTCCTTAACATGCTGCTCCCTGGGCCTGGTTCCTCCTGCCCTCCCCTCACCTGCCTCACCTTGCTTGCTCTTAGAGACCCAGACTGCTCTACTGAGAAGCCTTCCCTGACAGCCTCAAGCCAGAGGTGACACCTCTGCTCCCAGCCACCTCCATAACCCCACTTAGCACAGCGCCCCTCCTCTCCCACCTGGATCTTTGTCTCGCGTACGTGCTACATGGTGGCATATTGGCATATTGTTCACAGCTTCTGCATCCTTATGCTCAGCTCTAGTGAACGGTTTTCTGTCTCCTTCTACCTCAGTAGTAGTAAGCACTCATCCATGGACACAGGCCCTTCTCATACCTGTTTCCTCTAATTTGGAATCCTTGAAGTGTCTGGGTCCTCTGGGTCTAGGACATTTGCCTGCCAGGGTGACGGACATTTGAAAAGGGGACCTGAGGAAGGAACAGTGTTCAGTGCAAGGAGATGAAGCAGTCGTGCTGGAGTGTAGGCCAGCCTGGCTGACGAACCTTCCAGTAGGCCCTGCGATGAGCCGTTTCCACAGGCAGGCCTGGGGAGCTGTGCTCAGTCCCCCGGACTCACTGAGGGAGTGGGCCTACAAAGATTCTGACCAGCAGGCCCAGCTTAGAATCTGTTTGCTTAAAACAGCCCAGGAGACAGATGCCCAGCTGGACGGAAGGGGAAGTATGGCCTTGGCCTGTCCTGGAGGCCCAACCGCCGGCCTTCCCAAGTCTGTGGCCTGTTGGTGTTTGTTAACGCTCCCTAAGCATATCGTACACAAGCCTTTGCCTTTCCTGCCTTATGTGGGGAGGATGTTTCCCTACTTTGCCTAATGATAAGAGACAAGACATGAAGAAAGGAATACACTGCCCAGCAGTTTCTGACCATGAAAAATTCTGACCAGTTTCCAATTGTGCCCTGAAACTGACCCCAAGGGAGTCCCAAGAATACTGGTTGGTGAAGAAAGTGCTTGAGAACCTTCTCCCCAAGAGAGAGCTGGGACTGGCACAGAGGAAGTGTTGGCGAAGACATTCCCATGTGCCGGGTGACCACCTTTGGCCCTACGCCTTGGTCACACACGGGTGAAGGTGTCCCCATCCTCACTTTAAACAAATTGCCTGAGGTCCCACAGCAAGGAAACAGAGCAGAGATTACTAGGGAATCCAACGAGAATGTTCCTGCTGGCGAGAGCAGGAAGCTCAGGGTCAAATTGGGTATCAGAACCTGGGAAATTTGCCCGAAGTGCAGACTGGTCTGTCAGGCTTCTGGAGGGCCAGAAGGACCCTCTGGGCCCAAGCTTTTGTTACAGGACCACCCAGGATAGGGGCGGTGGTGGGGATGGGCACCAGACATCCACGTTCTGGCTGCACCACTGGCTACCACCACCTTCTCAGACTGCTACGCAGGTGGGATGAAGCAGTGCCGAGGACAGCCAGCCTTCATAAACCCTGGAGAGTGCTGCTTCGTGGCCGAAAAAATTCAGTGGGAAAGACATTGGCTCTCTCCACTGCTTATCTCTAGCAAATCAGTTCATGTCTTCGAGCCTGCTTTTCCCATCTGTATCATGACTCTAATCATAATCTCCAGGCTGTGTGGATGCTCCAGCCTCAGGAGCTCAGGACAGGGTGGGGTGGTTCTCCTTGGTCAGTGGAGGCATTGGTCTAAGGATGCAAAGACAGAGGCAGAGGCCCTATTGGGAGGTGGGGCTGGTCTGGTAAGGACACAGCACAGTGAAATGGCCACACCCTGGTACTCCCCTGAGCTAGCCTGTTCCCTGCCCCTTCTCTGTCTTATGAGAACAACTACCACTCACTGAGCACCCATTCTGTGCCGGGACTTCACATTTGCCCCCTCCTTTTGGAGAACCTTCACAGACAGCCTGATCCTCAACTGAGGCTTGTAGCAGTCGTCCATGAGCCTGGCCTTTCATTGACCTTAATTATACTAGTAACACCGCCTGCATTTTCTTCGCAAACGTTGTTAGAGGCCAAGCTAAAGGTCTTTTTGGCCATGGCCACCCTTGATCCAGCTCCTGTCCTGCGCCCCAGGGCTCACCCACTGTTCCGACTTCAGCTGCATCCTTCCAGGCCTTCTGTGCTTTACGTTTGTGTATATGCTCCTTTTCTCTCTTCAGAAGGACAGACAGAGGCGGGCACCCCAGACAAGGAAGCTAGCAAGCAGCCTGAGAGCAACGATGGGACCACCTCGTCTTGAGTCTGACCTTGCCCATGGAAGGTGGAAGAGAGACCTGCTGTCCCCACCTGGACAGGGAGCCCTGGCATTGGCCTGGCAGCCCCTTCTCTGAGCCCCTGTACCAGGCAAGCCAGGCCAGAGTGAAAAGGCACCCCCGGAGGCCGCCGTGGCCCCTACCCTGGAAAAACCCTCCCCCTGCACCCTCAGGCTCCACTCGCCCACCACCTCCTCACCGTGCCCGGGCACACTCTCAAGACCCTGTAGCTGCGGGGCATTATTTATTCAGCGGGCACCTGGGTGAGCAGCACCCCAAGAACACGCCTCCATAGGTGGTCTGGGCGGCAACCACGGCCCAGCTCTGCCCCGCCTTCTCCAAGCCCAACCTTCTGGGTCAAGACCTTCGTATCCCTTTTTTTAAAAAACACTTTTAAAAACTTTTTAAAAACTATAAACCTCTTTTCAGCAGAGAGGAAGGGAGCTGACTTTTTTTTTTTTTTTTTTTTTTGGAAGGCATTGTAAGCGGAACTGACCATCTGTGCAGCTCCGCGTCCCCTCGTGGAGCTTCACGGATCCATTTCTAGGGAAGGGGTTTTGTGCTCACAACTGATCAACTCTTTGCCCTTTCTACCAACATAAGTGGCACCTAGGACCCAAGAAATAAATGCTGATGATTTGTGTGACTGGTTTAAGATTATTTCTCCTTTAAGCAGCGAAAGCAGGGGTGGGCCAGGTTTCCCCAAGTTAGTTGGGATCTGTCACTGCCCCGGGTTTCCATGGAAGGGCATACCTGAGAAGATGCTGGTATTCCACAGAGGCTGGCACCCTCCTTGGCCTGGTGCCTGATGAATCTTCTTCCATCTGTCCCTCTTGCTTACCCCAGTCCACAGCTCACCCCCATGGGCAGGCCCAGCCCTTAAAACCTACAGTGAGAGGGGGCTCAGAGGTAGCATTTAAGCACATAACTCTTCAAGAGAAGCCTGGTTTCTTCTTGAGGGAAGGCAGGCTATGGTTCCCTCTTTGCCCCCCCCCCCCCCCCATCAGAAGCTCCAGCTTCTCCTTTGCAGCCCCCTCCAGGGTCCCAGGGTCCTGCTGCTGAGCAGGCTGCCCGAGTCCGGGAACCCACACACAGCCTCCTTCTGTTCTCACTCCACCCAAGACCACAGCGCTGCACAACACTAGTCATTAGCTTCTTTATTGAGCACCAGATTTTCAGCATGAGTCCCCATAGGAAGGTTTCAGATTCAACCAGACTCTGGTCCACAGTCCGAGGAGAGATACAGCGTGCTGAAGTTTTCACGTGTACAGAAACAGGCACCACAGGCTTCAAGAGCAGCAGTAGCTGACTATGGGAACCCTGGTCTTCCTTGAAGGAGTAAAGGTAGGAGTGTCATTCCAGGCCCCAGAGTCAGGGAGGCTCCATCCACAGGGTGAGGGCTTGGAGAGGTGGCCGTGATGTCTTCAGAGACGCTGCCCTGCTTGCCAGGTCAGAGACACAGAAAGGTTAGGCACCTTCTAGTACCCAGGATGTAAGAAAATCCCAGAATATCAGAGCCAGAGAGGAACCCTTGCTGCAGATGGGGAGACTGAGGCTTAGAACAAGAGAATGCTTTGCCAAGATCACACAGTAAGAAAGCAGAACAGAGCTAGGACCTAGGCCCAGCTCCCCTGCCCTTCACTTTAGGTGGCCATGGTGACAACCCAAGTTGCCAAGACCTCTGGGACTACACTTCAGAAACTCTCCCCTGAGACCAGCCTCAGGGCAGCATTACACAGAAGGTAAGCTGATCCAGTGAGAGGCGCCGTCACCTAAAACCACGTGGCCAGGGAGTCCCCACACTCTCTTGGCACTGCCCAGGAGGGGAAGGGGGTGCTTCTTGCAGGAAATCCCACAGAAAGCCAGGCTCAGCCAAGGCAGGTCGGCAGCCCAGAAGATCAGCCAGGAACATACCTGCAGCAGCCAAAGATGGCATCCCATAGGCTTTATAGAGCAGATCAAGAAGCTTCCTCTTCTCATCTTCCGGGAGGAAACTGGACTTTGCCGCATTGATGTTCTAGAAGGACCAAAATGGTGGATAATAGGACACCAGAGGGCATGGAAGGAAGCCCTGGGAAATCTAGTGATGGGCCACCCTCTTCAGTGAACACGGGCAATCGATTAAGCTCAGAGCGGAGAAGGACGTGTCCCAGGTCGCATGGCAGCAAGTGCCAGAGCAGAGACCATGAGGTTCCGTGTTCTTGAAGTGGCATTACAGGACACAGTGATGTGAGGAGGAATTTGGAGAAATGTGAGACAGGGTGGATACGTGTGGGGCCAGAGAGATACTCCTGCCAGGATGGATTTGGGGTGTCACAACCTCTAAAATCAAGGGCTCAGCCTGGGATCTATGAATGGCCTGAAATGTGTGCAGAATTCTAGCTGAGCGCACCTTTCTGGAGAGAGAGTGGACAGTTTTTATCAGATTCTTTACAGGCACTCAATCCAGGCAAAGGCTAAAAAACCTGGTACTAGGTCAACACACCAGCCTGAGGTCGTATCCATAGAGGGCACCTACCTCTAGGTCTGGCTTGGCCTGGCCCGTTGAGGCAAAGTCACTCATCTCCAGGGGTTCCGGGCCCTGGCCAAGACCTGCAGGCCTCACACACCCCCAGGGCCAAGAGTCAAGGCCACCAGGCCTCACGCCCACTCACCAGCCTCTTGAACTCCTCTTCAGTAAAGCCCATGTTCTGTTTGGTCATTTGGTAATCGGTTTCCAGGGTGGACTTCAAGATGAGAGGGTCATCCGTGTTGAGTGAGTAGTTAGCCTGGTCACGTTTGAGCCTGGATACAGGGGTGAGGGGGAGAGGGAAGAGCCTCCTTTTACTCTGCGGTGAACAGTCACCGCACGTTGGCTTTCACCCTCCCTTGAGCCTTGCAGCACCTTTAGACCTGGAAGAGCTGCTCGCTGTACAAAGGAAGAAAATTCAGGGAGCTCAGGCGACTTGTGTAATGCCACGTAACTAGCAACTCAAGACAGACCCATCTGACCAGCCCAGAGCTGGGCGAAGACAGAAGAGGAACAGGTAGAATGGCAGATCATAGGACACCAGAGAGCATGGAAGGAAGCCCTGGGCAATCTAGTGATGGGCCACCCTCTTCAGTGAACACGGGCAATCGACTAAGCTCAGAGCGGAGAAGGACGTGTCCCAGGTCGCATGGCAGCAAGTGCCAGAGCAGAGACCATGAGGTTCCGTGTTCTTGAAGTGGCATTACAGGACACAGTGATGTGAGGAGGAATTTGGAGAAATGTGAGACAGGGTGGGATACGTGTGGGGCCAGAGAGATACTCCTGCCGGGACGGATTTGGGGTGTCACAACCTCTAAAATCAAGGGCTCAGCCTGGGATCTATGAACGGCCTGGAAAGCGGGGAGGCCCAGCAAGCAGCACCCTCTGGAGCCTTCGTCTTCACAGCCCGCACTCTGAGGGAGCTGTCTGGACTCCACCCTGTTCACCCTCGATCCTACTGGCATCAACTCTTCAACCAGCCCTGCATGGAAAGGGTTCCTGGCACAATCCCAGATCACCGTCTCTGTAAACCCAGGCCTTTCCTGGCTCTTACCTCACTTGACTTGTGTAGCACAATTGTACACTGTTGACTGGTCTTAAAACCCTTTTGATTTCTTGGAGAGCACACTTTTGGCTCGCCTCGTACCAGACTGTCCCTTAAACGTCACTATCCTGCGTTCTCTCCTAGGCCCTCTTGCTCCCCCATCTCCTGAGGCTGTCACTTCTCCATGAACCTTTCTCCAGCCCACAGGCTGTGTGCCTCCAAGAACCTGCACTCGGACGCTCAGCAGGTACCACACGCTCCACCACCCTGAAGCGGACCTCAGGACCCCCTTGTAATCCGATCACAGCCCGAGCTCCTTCCCTTCTTAAGCTTGGCAGACAGACCAGTGCAGGCCTGACCACGGTCGCCCCAAGTTCTTGTCGCCTTCTCCTGTGTCAGGGAAAGGTGGCTTTGCCCTCCTGAGGCCTGATGCCACCACCCCCGGGGCTCAGTCACAGGACAGCTGGAAGAAGGGCCAAGGTGTCTGGTTAGGTGGTGGGTTAGAAGCAGGCTGGGATGGGCCAGACCCCTCCCCCCCCCCACCATGGGAAAGCTTCAAGATGGTGCTTGGGGGAACACCCGGAGGTGCCAGGACTGCGCGAGCTGGAAAGACTCCTCTTCCTGATGCCTAGGAGGCCGAATCTGGAGTGTGGAAGCACCCGTCCCACCTCAAGGCCAGCGGAACATTGTGCTGTGGCCACAGGAGTGAGGGGGCCCCCGGTCCACTATTCGGGAGCGGGGCTTCCTCGGCATGTTATAGCACACCCGCGGTTTGGGCTCCTCGTCCGTAAGGTGAGGACAGCAGCACCTGCTCCCCAAGGCCTCAGAGAGATTTCCTATCAAGAGGCCCCGCGTGGGCCAGCACCCAGCCCCTGCACTTCCCTCCCACCCTTCACTTTGCTGTACAAAACCGAATGGGCCCCAGGGCCTGGGCCTCACCGAACCACCGGGTGCTCCGTGTCCGACTTCCAGGCACCTGTGAGGTAGCTGGACCAGGGGCAGACCTGGAAGAGCAGGTAGATAGCTGGCACGCGTGCCCCCAGGCCACACTGTTCCCAGACCCCAGGCTGAGACACCCCAGGGTGTCACCCCTGCTCTGACACCATTCTCCGCACAGCCACGCTGGCCTCCCAGCTGCCGAGTCCTGTGAACTCCATTGTGGCAGCTTTGATGCCCACTGCCCAGTCCTGCCACACTGGCCCGGCCCCAGCGGCCCCTGGCCTTCCGCCTCGGTCCCCTCGCTCCCCGGCCACTCACCTCGAAATGCAGGTTTTCGCGGCGCAGCCGGGTGTAAAGGGCCTCGTCATCCAGCGTGTGGTAGCCGTGTCCCACCCTCTCTGTCTTCAGCGTGTCCACGGCCTGCAGAGAAGCAAGTGGAGCCTAGTACCAGGTGGGCAGGAAGCGGGGAGAAGGGCCCCACGCCAGCCCCGCCTCCTCACCTGTCTCACCACCTCCGCGGAGCCCACCTCCCCTGCATGGACAGTGCGGTGAATGCCGCTCCTCACGGCCTCCTGGAAAGGCAAGAGCCGGTCACGGGCGGACTGGGGGGCCCCAGCGGCCCGACCTTCACCGCACTCTGGGTCTGAGTTTTGGCAGCCTTGAACTATGCCCAGTCAGCTGGCCTGCTTCAAGATGGGGAAGTCGGGGGTTTTGCTTGTGTCATCGTAATCTAAGTGGCAGCTGCCCTTTATTAGACAGTTATTATGTGTCTGTCACCGTATGAAATGGTTTGTATATGTTACCTAACATCCACAAGTATTATGATACCTGTTTTACAAGGAGAGAAACAGACCCAGGAAAGTAACGGGACGATGATCGAACAGGTGGGGAGCCGAGCTCTGAATCTTGGAGGGGAGACTCCAGAGCCCCTTCTCTAAAGCCCCCGCTGCATCCACGGGAAGTGCATCGTCAGGCTTCGAGATGTCTGCTCTAACTCTGTCATGCCAACAGATGTGACGGAAGCCCAGAGAAGGGGCAGCCTCACCCAGGTTCACATAGCAAGGTACAGACAGAAAGAAACAGGCTCACACATAGTACTCCCAACACCAAGGGGGAGTCTTCTGTTTATACCAAATTCCCAATGTCTAGCACCCCCAAGACCCAACTAAGCTGCACTAGGGGACCGCAGAGGCCTCACGCACCCCAGTCCGTGTGACCTCTCCCTCCTGGGTGGAAGCCAGCTCCTGGTGCTCACCCGGTGTCACCCTCCCCACCTTCCTGCGGGACCCACCTCGTAGGCCTTCACGTGTCCCGGGAAGAGGCTGCTCCCTTGGATGGTCTCGTCTCCAGCCAGGTCAATGGCCACCACAGTCTGATGCTGGTACTTCTTACACAGCTCCACCACCTCCAGGGACCAGTCTGTGGGCAAGATGCCCACCGGGTCTCTGATGGCATCACCGAGGAGAGGCCCCCCACCCCCCCCCCCCCGCCCCTTGTCCCCCAACCTGAGCCCAGCGGCAAGGCGGGGGGCCCACGTTGGGTCTTCAGATCCCGCTGGCCATGGCCTAAGCACGTGGCCTTTGGTCAACCCCTCCATCCAGGGCCTCGCTTTCCTCTCCTCTGAGAGGACTCCAGCTGCCACCGCATCGGCCCCTGGCCAGGCCCTGTGTGGAAAGTGCCGAGGGCGGGGCCTGGCTTGGTCGACAACAAATGGCTGTGTCTCACCTGACCCCACCTCTGCCCTCGAGGGGGCGGGGTGAGCTAAGCCTCACTTGGCTCATGAGGAGATGGAGACCCCCCGGTTTAACACGGAAGCCCAGAACAGACCCCACACGAGCGCTACTGGACGTATTGCTAGCATACTCCGTCCTCTTAACCAATCAAGGCGTCATGAAGGGTTTAAAAACGGGTGAACGGTCACAGGCTTTGGCACCAGATGACCCTGTGTTCTCGCGTGGGCTTTCTGCCTTCCTGACTGAGGAGAGAGAGGCTCCCCCGCCCTTCAGTCTCCTCATCTATCAGAGGGGAAACAACAGCTGTCCTACCTCACAGGCTGCTACAAGGATCAGAGAAAATACGTGCAAGTCTCTGTACATGGAACCTGGCCTAGATTTTTTTTTCTGTTGTTCAGGTTCCTTTGGATTTGTGCTGCCTGCAGGTCACGTGGCCGTCAGGCCTGATCTCCCTGGGGAGAAGCGTCTCTCGGCTGCCAGGAGTTCCGAGCCCGAAGCCCCAAGGTCCTGCTGAGGGGCTCAGCACCATGGTGCTGGGGGCAGGGGAAGCCCGGATGTGGCTCCAGGGCCAGGCTGGGGGATCGGCCGGTGTCAGAGGGGCGGCCCGGGGCAGGGCTGAGGGCGTACTCACTGGGCTGGTGGCGCATGCAGCACAGGATAGACCGCACCTTCACCCCAAAGTCTCTCTCTCCCTCCTGCAGGCCCTGGTTCACCACAGCCACCACCTCGTCGGGGGTGAGATCCCCTCTGTGGGGGGAGAAGAGTAGGGATGGGGCAGAGGCAAAGGTCTAAAGGACACAGCCCCGGGACTGGGATGTGGGGGGGCATTGAGGGGAGAGAGAGAGAAGAGTCTTCTGAAGCGGCTTCAGCCCCCATGAACCCACCGCCTCTGGGGAGAAAGACATGGCCCCCAGCCCTGGCACACCCCACTTCCGGCTTGCTGGGGCACTTCCAGACTGGAAGGTGTGTGGGGCGGGGGTGGGGGGTGCTGGTCAGACACAACCCTCCCTGTGGATGCCGGGCACTGATAAGCCCGCCTGCTCAGATTCCCACTAGTCCGCATGTATCAGAGTTGTAGCTAGAAGGGGGTACTGGGGTTGGGCAATGCCACTTAGAGACCCCTGGGGTCCCGGCAGAGGGGCAGGAATGGGCCACACTCACTTCAATCACAGGGTTAGAACAGGACACCTAGAAGTCACTGAATGAGGGGGTTAATGTTTCTAGACTGTGGGTCTGTGTCCGGGACAAAGGAGGCAAGACACAGACGCCCACTTTTTCCAAAGGTAGATAAGTAAATAAGTAAATAAATCAGCCAGCAGGCCAGCCAGCCAGCCCAGATGAGGGCTGGGAATGTCTCTTGTGACAGAGTTAAGGACAGGACCTTAACTTTCTGAGGGCATGGACAGGACCAGGGGGCGTAACGTTAGGTCAGGGGCTCCTACCAGCCTGCCCCCAAGTCTCAGGTTGACCCATCCCACCATAGCCTGGGACCGGCCCCTCCAGGTGGTCACTCACTCTGCCTGGTCCCAGGGGATCGGCTCCACTTTAGAGTTGGCCAGCAGGTGCGGGCTGTAACGCACCTCCACATACACCACGCCCTCCTTGGCCTTCATCTCGACAAACTCATAGGCGATCCTTTTGATGGCCTCCCGGGAGCCCCTGGGAAGGGAAGGGAAGAGAAGGGTTGGGAACAATAATCTGATTTTTAAAACGGGCAAAGGACCTGAATAAACATTTCTCAAAAGACATACAAATGGCCCGGTTTTATGAAAAGGTGTTCAGCATCACTATCAGGGAAATGCAAATCAAAACCACAACCTCACACCTCACACCTTGTTAGGATGGCCACGATCAAAGAGACAAGTGATGGTGAGGGTGTGGAGAAGAGGGGCCCCTGTGCACTGCTGGCAGGAACGCAAATTTTTGCAGCCACCGTGGAAAACCGTGTGGAGGTTCCTTGAGAAATTAAGACTAAGCTGTCATATGATCTGGCAATCCCCTTCTGGATATTTGTCCAAAGGAAATGAAGTCAGGATCTCACCGAGGTATCTGCACTGCCATGTTTACTGCAGCATTATTTATGACAGTGAAGACATTGTTACAACCTCAAGGTCCACTGACAGATGAATGGATAAATCTCTCTCCCTCTCTCTCTCTCTCTCTCTCTCACACACACACACACACACACACACACACACACTGAAACAGCATTCAGCCTTAAGGAAATTCTGCCATTTGCAACATGGATGAAGCCGGAGGACATTATGCTAAGTGAAATAAGCCAGACGCAGAGAGACAAACACTGCATGATCTCATATGTGGAATCTAAAACAGTCCAACTCGTAAAAGCAGAAATTACCACAGTAGTTGCCAGGGGCAGGTTGAGCAGGGAAAGGGGAGATTGGGAGATGTTGGGCAAAAGGTACAAAATTTCAGTTCCACAAGATGAGTAAGTTCTGGAGACCTAATGTACAGCATGGTGACCATAGGTAACCATACTGTATCACATACTGGAGATTTGCTAGAAGGGTAGAGCTTAAGTGTTCCCATCACACACACACACACACACACACACACACACACACACACACACACAGGCAAGAAAAAAGAAAAAGGGAGGCACCTGGGTGGCTCAGTCGGTTAAGCATTTGATTTCGGCTTAGGTCGTGATCCCACGGTTCATGGGTTCAAGCCCCATGTCAGGCTCTGTGCTGACAGCTCAGAGCCTGCTTTAGATTCTCTCTCTCTCTCTGTCTCTCTCTCTCTCTGTCTCTCTCTCGCTGTCCTTCCTCTACTCACGCTCTCTCTCAAATCAACATTAAAAAAATATTTTTTTAAAAAAAAGCAAAAGGTACCTATCCACAGTGATGGATATGTTAACTTAGCTTGCCTGCAATGATCGTTTCACAATGGATATACACATCAAAACACCTTAAAGGCACATAATTTCTATTTATCAATTATACCCCAATAAAACTAAGGCGAGAGAGAATGGACAAATCCAGACGGTACCCTGGGGTCGGGGAGAAACTCGCGACTCAGACTGGAATCCCGGCTCCCACACTTACCTGTTGCGGGACTCTTGTGAGTCAGCCTGCCGCTCATGTCAAACGTGATCGTGAGGACAAACACGTTAAACATCATAAAACTCACCCAGGCCAGTGCTTAGAGCAGAACAGACAGATGCTTGAAGTGGTTTTGTTGGTAGCGGAGTGCTGGCTCTAGAAGCAAGGCACATTTAACCTGCCAGGGCCATTCTAAGTACTCAAGTGACAATGAACTGTGCCTAGCTGGAAGTTTCCACCATGAAGAGTGAAGACAGAAAATGGTTACTAGAATGTGTGAGGGAAGTGTCTTGGGGAAGTTGGCCAACTCCCAGGAAAAGGGGACCATGCCTTTGCGGATGAGGTGGGGGACAGCTGCTGCCTTCCCTGTGGGGCAGGGGCAGAGCCTGGGTCTGGGACCTCAGACCTGCCGCAGGGGAGCTGGCCTCCCAGGAAGAGGGTGCCAGATTGCCCCCACGCCCCACAGCTGTGGAACGCATTCATTCCCCACTGTGACCAGCACGGTCCTAGGCCCAGGGGATACAGCAAACAAGGCGAACAAAATCCCCGTCCCTGCAGTGCCTACAGTTGAGCAAGGCAGGCAAGTAAATAAGCAAAACGTAAAATCTACAGTAGGGGGCGCCTGGGTGGCTCAGTCGGTTAAGCATCTGACTCTTGATATCCGCTCATCTCATGGTCGGCTCCGGGCTGAGCGTGGAGCCTGCTTGGGATTCTCTCTCCACCCCCCACCCCCCCGCCCCTCCCCTGCTCATGCTCTTCCTCTCTCTCTCAAAGTAAATAAAACTTTAAAAAAAAAATTAAAAAATAAAACCTACAGTAGGTCAGATGGTGAATCTAGCCAACGGCCTCCATCTGCCTCAATACCTTCTTCACTGGCCCTCCAACAACCCATAATGGGCACGTGCTCCAAACCTTTCCTCAGGTCCAGCCCTCTGGACGACATCACACCTTATCTATCCCAAAGCTTGGGCCATACTTCCTCCTCTAGGC
>NW_026057578.1:15674515-15723780 GCF_023721935.1 Panthera uncia | reverse complement strand
GCAAAGGCTTGACTCTCACCGGCCCTGGGAAACTCTGCCTCGTGCCACGAAGCTCAAGGTGGCATCAGGGGAAGAATCTGGGCTTCACCCCTTGCAGCTGTGTGGTCCTGGCCATGCTCCTATACTTCCTGAGCCTTCATTTCTCCTCTGCGAACGAGGAGCATGTCCACCTGGCAGGACTGTTGCCAACCACAAAGAGTACAGTTCTGGGAGCTGCACACTTATTCTTCTAGATCAAAGAGACTCTGCTATTAAAAGATGGAAGGAATGAAAGGTAACATGAAAACACCAGTGCCTTGGGCGCCTGGGTGGCTCAGTCAGTTAAGCGTCTGACTTCGGCTCAGGTCATGATCTCACGGTCCGTGAGTTCGAGCCCCGCGTTGGGCTCTGTGCTGACAGCTCAGAGCCTGGAGCCTGTTTCGGATCCTGTGTCTCCTTCTCTCTCTGCCCCTCCCCTGCTCGTGCTCTGTCTCTCTCTCTCTCTCTCTCAAAACTAAGTCAACATTAAAAAACAAAAACACCAGTGCCTGGCTGTCCATGAAGGTATCTTCATCGTAACAGAGGACAGTGCTGTGTCCGTTCCAAACTCCAGTCCTAGGAGGTAGATGGGATCACGAGCCCCACTGTCTAGATAAGCGAACAGAGGCCCAGAGAGGGTACATTTTCCCCATGTCACAGTTATCTGGTGACAGGATCAGACACTAGGATCTGAGCTCCTGACCTCACCCCCGGTCACTTTTCCATAGAAGTTGAAGAAAAACATCAGTGCATTATACCCACGTTCCAGAAGGAAAAAAACTCAAGGCCCAAAGGTAGGGAGAGATTCACACAAATGCACACACAAGGATGAGAAACAGAACTGGGGTTTCACCCCACAGGTGGAGGCACAGGCCACAGGGAATGGGAGTCACCCAGAGCCTGGGGCGGGGGTGGGGGGTGACTCACGCAATGACAGGCATGTAGTAGTCAAACTTGGCCAGGAAATCTGGGAGGCTGGTGGGCTTGTCCATGCTGATGATGTCCTGCAGCTCCTCTGCGGTGTCAGCGGGGAGGGCAATCCCCCTCTTCCTGGGAACAGAACCGTGAGGGCAGCGGGGCCGCTCCTGAGCGGGACCCAACCAACCCCTCAGAGGAGCCAGAACATGAAACCCGGGGATCTCTCCACCCAACTCCTCCCGTTAAACAGATGGGAAAACTGAGGCCTGGGGCGTTTAGAACCCAGACTGGAATCCTTCCAGCAGCTCCTGTCCCCAAGGCTGTGACCAGCCAGGGAGTCGTAAGAGGGGATAACCGGAGTTAAAGTCTGTACACACACACACACGCACATCCCTGGTGCCTGGGACCCGAGAAGCTGCCAGGGCAAGCCCACAGTTTCCTCCTCAGCCCCAGGAGTGGGGAGAGCCAGCTGGGCTTATGCCAGGTCAGGGGTTATCGGGGCACTAACTGCAGCAACACAAGGCCCGGGGCAGGCGCCAGACCTGCCCCCTCCGTCCTCCATCTGGCCGGCACATCAGAGAGGCCCGTCCTGCGCACTGAGCTGGGAGTGTCTGGTGGAGGCTCATGGGAAGGCATGGGGGGCCGGCCACCCACCTCGGAGCGGTCTCCCCTCTCTACCCGCAGACCCCGTGTGGGGCTCGCCCAGAATAGCCCTTCTGGACCGGAGCCTCCTCTCAGCCGCGGGCGGCGGGGTGCGCAGGTAGGCTGGGCTCCTCTGCTCCAACTCCCGGGTCCCCCTGGGCCTCAGTTGCCCCACTTTTAAGAACACCAGACACGCTTCTACCATGAAGGGACAAAACAGGAGACCAAAGGGGCTCTGAGGAAACAACACAGAGAACAGAAGAAAACCTGAAACCCTGACAACGAAGAGCCTCAGGGACAGGTGAAGAGGTCACGTCCCTGAAACACAGCATCCTTTTCAGGAAGGGGACAACCAGAGGGTAAGGGCTCCCAGAAACCTAAAAGAATATGGCGCCAATCATCGTAAGGATATAATAAAATGAATGGAAAATAAAGCGGCGAAACGCCTCCAGCAAGTACCACAAGAGACGAAAAATAGGAGCAAACAGTTAATCAGGTGACTAGATCAGGCTGGAGCACCCGGTTATCCGCAAAGCAAGAACAAAAGAAGGAAGGAAGGAAGGAAGGAAGGAATCGCCAGAGAAACCGAAGTTTGAATAGTTGTTTACATTCTTTACTGACTTCGGTCACTAAAATACTACGATGCTTCCCCACTTAAATCCCTAAGGCCCCGACGTAGGCTCTCCTCTCCTCCCGGCAGCCCAGGAGTGACCCCCAGTCTGCAGCCAGCCCCCACCCCCCCGCCTCCCCCCAGCCCCGTGTCCCCACAGGACACCGTGGGGGAGATGGCATCCCTGGTGTGGTCCCGGCACAGAGGGCAGCGTGGGCCCCCTGATCCTTCCGTTGCCGGGCAGCCTGCCCCAAGGCCACCCTCAGAAGGTCATCCCCAGGGACCGAGTCCCCCGCCCCCGAGCCAGGACCATTTAAGTGCTGTGTTTGGGAGCTGGTGGTGGCAGCAGAGGAAGGCTTTGGCGCTCACGTGGTCAGATGCAGTGGCCACGCTTGCATAGGCCCTGCTGGACCTGCTCTGTGCGGCTCCCCTACCGGTCTTCCTCCAGCCCCCATGACCACCGCTTCCTGGCGGGGCTCTTCCTCCTGACATGCTTTCAGACTGTCCCTTTTACACACCTGTCCGGATGGACTCCTCCCCTTTCAAGATTTTCACCTGAAAATCCAGAAATCTCTGCCTCTACACATCACCACTTGAGGGCCTAGGGCGGGCCAGGCACTGGATGGGACAGCAGTGACCAAGATAGACCACCTACCTCCTGCCACCTCTCCCCTCCCTGCCCCACGCTCCACATCCCCAAATACAGCCCCTCCAACCCCCCAGCTGCCCAACCCACGGTGGGGGGCCTCCCCTGGGACTCCATCTGCTTTGCCCACCAGCAGCCAGTCCCCAAGTCCCACTTATTTTCCTTCCTAAATGTCTGTCCCATTAGTGCCCCCCTCTCCAGACTCTCTCCTCATCAGCCACCAAGAGATCTTTTGACAGAGTGGTCAGAGGAGGCCGGTTAGAGGAGGGGACAGTTATGCAGAATTAAAAATTTTTTTAACGTTTATTTTTGAGAAAGAGAGGGAGACAGAGTATGAGTGGGGGAGGGGCAGAGAGAGAGAGAGAGAGAGAGAGAGAGAGAGAGAGAGAGAGGGGCAGACACAGGATCGGAAGCAGGCTCCAGGCTCTGAACTGTCAGCACAGAGCCCGACACGGGGCTCGAACTTAACGAACCGCAAGATCATGAAGTCAGACACTTAACGGACTGAGCCACCCAGGCGCCCCTTAAGCAGAACTAGAAAAGAGACAGAGGGAACAAGAAGGGCTCCAGGCAGAAGCCAGGAGGGAAGGTGAGGCATAGGGAGGCTGGAGCTCAGAGTGGGGTCAGTGGTAGGTGACGAGCCAGAGGGCAGGCGGAGCCCAGTGGGGCTAAGTTAGGGCCTTACCCCCAAAGCACCAGCAAATGGCTGAAGGATTTCAGGCAGGGAAGCGGCATGAAGAGGTTTCAGTGCTCCTTCTGGCCGCCGTGCGGGTAACAGATCCAAGAGCTACTGTTGCAGTCCCAGCAGGAAACAAACAGGGGACACTCTTCAGGATCTCACACGCGACTGGGCCTGCAGAAGCTGCTTAGACCAAGCTGTAAAGCTCCAGTCTGGGACCCAACACTGAGGCAAGAAGGAGTTCCCGTTAGGGCCCCGGGTCCTCCTGCCACCACAGCCACTCGGCAGCAAAGGCTCCACCCGGGACCAAGCTTGGTCCTCAGATGGTCCCTACACCCCAGTCAGTCCTGCCTTGGCCAGTCCTCTTCCGGCCGTGGTGGGTGATGCGGCCACAGGGAGCCTGGCCAGAGGGCCCCGTGAGGAAGAGGAGCTCAGGATTTGGAGGTCAAAGTCCATCCCCCTGCCGTAGGTGCCAAATCACCCAGGGTAGGAGCTGTCCCATCCGGGGACCTCCACATCCTTGTCAGTAAAACAGACAGTACTTTCTTTGCAGGGAACAGAGAAGCAATGAGGCTATTTACGTGTCCAGCGTAAGACAGCAAGTTCCAAAGCCTGACGGACTGGGTTCCTTAAAGCCTGTGTGACCCTGGGAGAGTTACTCGACCTCTCTGTTTATTAAGTCTGGCAGGTTTGAGAAACATCCAGTGTGGACTAAGTAGCAGAAGAGGTCAGAGAGGCCACACAAGCTTTGCAGGTCTGTAAGGGCCGTGGGTGGACTTCGGCTTTGCCCCTAAGCAAGCTGGGAGTGTGGGAGGGCTTGAGCAGGGGAGGGGGGCTGGTCAGACTCTGCTTTAAGGCAGTTGCTTCGGCTACAGTACTGTGGGGACAGGAGACGGGGGAGGCCAGAACGGCCACCCGGAGACCAGTCAGGAGGCCACTGCCACAGGCCAGGCGGGGATGCTGGTGGCTCAGGCCAGGGCGGCGAAGGGAGGAGAGCGAGCCCACGTTCAGAATGCGCTTTGGCAAAACGGCTGACAGGGTCACGAGGAGATCGAGAAGGAGGTGGGAGAAGCACCCGAGAGGACAGAATCATAGGAGCAGAGGGAAGCAGCGGGCACGAACGTGGTCAACGGAGGCCCAAATCACAGAGGCAGAAGAGGCACCACTGGATTTGGTGACAGGGAGGGAGGGAGGGTCTTCCTTCTTTCCTTCCTCAGCCCATCACACCCAGGAAGTCCTCCAGTGTGTTTATGGGCATCCACAGCTGCGTCTGACCGACTCCCTGGTCCCCCGCCTGCTGGCCTCGAGCTCAAGCTCCAGCTGGCACCGGTGACACCCCTTCCCCGGGGCCCACAAAGCCCCTCCCCTGCTCCTGATGCCAAGGCGACGTGGGGACAGCAAATCCGACCAGCATCCCCACAGGGGCGGTTCCCCTCCCTCCTCTCTCTACCCCGTCCCGGACTCAGGCCTCCTTGCTCCACCACCACGTGCGCTCTGACTCCTTGAACTAGCACCTGCCAGGAGATCCCATCCCGGTGCCAGTAACCCGCCTTAATGGCCTCATTAGGGGCCGTGGGGGAACGGCCAGCCCTCCTCCGCACGGGCAAAGGACAGGCCGAGATAAGCCAAGCAGCTTCACCCCACTCAGCCGGAGCCACGACCTATAATTAATAACACCATCATTAAGTGCCCTTTATGGACACGGTGCTTAACCCTGAGCTAAGGGTTTTCTGGGCACGGCTTCCCCTAAGCCTCCTGCTGGCAGGAGTTAACGTTCAGCGTGTGGACTCGGGGCCACACCCATGCTTACTAGACAAGTCCCCTCATCTGCCAGGGCTCGGTGTCCTCCTCCACAAAATGGGGACAACAGTGGTACCTCCTCACAAGCTGTCGTGAGGATGGAGTACGTCAGCCCCGGTGCAGCGCTCCTATGGCGCTCGGCACAAGGTCAATGACGTAGGGGAGTCAAAAACTACATCAGTAGCAACTCCCTAGGGCAGAGTGAGGTCTGTGTAAGTAGGACAAGGCGGAGAAGTGTGTTCCCGCCAGACCTCTGTCCCCAGCTCTCAGAGGTGGAAGAGATGCTCCGGAGAGTTGGGGGACAGACTCCCCAACATCGCTAGTTCTCTGGAACGGTGGCATCTGGAGAGGCCAGGGGACTCTGGTTTACGGAGCAGAGTGTTCACACTTGGGTCTGAGCTGAACTGCTCCAGGCAACGAGAGAGGCGGAGTCCTCCCAGCTCCACAGGGAAGGAGTGCCCAGCAAACAGGTGAAGAGCACAGTCCCCGGAAGGAGGGGTGGGTGGCAGAAGGGGCCCCCATCTCCCAGGTCAGTTCTGGAAAGAGGCCAAGGTTGCAGCAAGGAAATGGTGTGCTCACATTTGCATCCGGACCCACTGGCCTCTAAAGTCCCTGCTGTTAAGTGTTAGACCCAAGAGAAGGGCCACCATGAGCCCTTGAGGTGGGGAGGGAGGGCCGGGTGTCCCTCACTGGGGGGGCACTAGGGACCCTTCAACCCACCCACGTGACTGCGAGCCGAGGCAGGAGGCACATTCTCGCTTGGAAGATGAAGAATGGCCCCCAGAGGAGGGGCCTCCTGTCCACATCCCCCAGCAGGCTATGACCAGGGTCACATAGGGAAAGCCCTGGGGATCAGATGACCCTGGGTCAATTTTAGACTCTGTTTATGGTTATGTGGCCTCAGGCTACTGCCTTCACTTCTCTGAGCCCCTGGCTCTCCTCAGTGACATGGGGATAGCAACACCCTCCCTCCTCCAAGTGTGGAAGGATTAAATTCACTGACTCAAGGAGAGGGCTCAGCCTCGCGGCCCAGCACGAGGAGATGCTCAGCAAATGGTCCCAGCATCCTGTGTGGGCGCATCACCTGCCATAGACCCTACGGATTCAAAACACAGTGACCGGTTCCGTCCTGGGGACTGCCTCCTCGTGTGTGTGTGCGCACGTGTGTGTGCACCTGTCTGCGTGTGAGGCAGGGCAAGCTCTTCCTGGCTCACCTGGCAGCAGGAAGAAAGAGAAGCACAGAAAGCAGAAGACTTGGGCTGTGGGTCTCCCGCCCAGAGCTGAGGGGCCTTCGTTTGTCCACAGACCACCTTGTTCCGGCCGGGGGGCCAGCTTGATTCCATGGAGATATAGGAAGGAACAACCCTGGAATTCTCCAGAGTCCTCTGGGTTGAACTGTGGGCCCCCAAATATCCCCAAGTGTTGGGGAGGAAGGTCTCTTATCCAAGGACTTACTTGCCATAGTATAAGATGGTTTCAGGCCTGACGGCCCCATCCAGGTGGATATGCAGCTCCACCTACAAGGGGGTAGAGAGAGGAAACAAGGGGGGAGGGGAACAGACACCCATGAATGCCTGAAGTACCTTCCAGAGGGTTTGCGTTAACAACGACCATGATACCATTAGTCCCATCAACTGGACACTTACAACACATGCCCCACTAAACTCTTTACACACGCCACCTTGTTTAATCCTCGTCTGTGGGGCGGGTTTAATGGTCATCTCTAGCTCTTTAACAGCTAAGACCACAGACAGGTTCAACCACAGCTGAGGTTCAAGGAGGTTAAATAACTTGCCCAAGGCCACACAGCAAGCCATAGAGGCAGGAACCCAGCCTAGTGCTTTGGTTCTCAACCACAGCTGGTAAATGGCAGAACCAGAATCGTAACCCAAGTTCAATCCCAGAGCCGGTGCTCTTAAACACGAGGCCAACCACGGTACCATAGGATCTATGGAGCCCCAGCCACTGCCCCCGCCCCGGCAGTGTCTGCTCTCCACCAACTCACTCAACAAAATCCAGTATTAAAAAGTGTTGGCCACAGACTTCCTGGACCTGTGAATACCCACAGTGGATTTCAAAACGCAGGCCCCATCTTCAAAAGCAAAAGCAGATGTCACTTAAGCACAATTATCAGGAATCAATATTAGGTGACACGAGATCCTTCCAGTATTCCAGAAAGGGTACCAGATACTTGGCCATCTTGGTGATCTTTCTCTACACACACACACAACCCCACAAATGTTCGACACACAAAGCCAGGAGTTTAAGGACATAGGCTTTGGAGACCGCCCATCAGACTGGACTCCCAGATCTGCCCCTTTGCTGGCTGTGTGACCTCATCTAAGACTCTTGATCTCTCAGAACCAGTTTCTCAGCTACAAAACAGGGTATTTCTGCCTCCCTCTCCATGAACAACTCTAAGGATTTAAAACAAAAAACAAACAAAAAACAAAAACAGACAGTGTTGGATGCTTGGGTGGCTCAGTCAAGTGTTCAACTTTGGCTCAGGTCATGATCTCACACTTCGTGAGTTCAAGACCACCCCCCCTCCCCCATCAGGCTCTGTGCTGACAGCTCAGAGCCTGGAGCCTGCTTTGGTTTCTGTGTCTCCCTCCCTCTCTGTCCCTCCCCCGCTAGCACTCTGCCTCTGTGTGTGTGTCTCTCTCTCTCAAAAATAAACATTAAAAAAACAAAAAAAAGACAGTGTAGGTGGATGTGTATGGCCCACAGGAAGCAGACACCGCTCTCGGCCAGGGCATCTTCCAGAAGCTGTTAAGATGAGCATACCAGGGGGCACCTACGTGGCTCAGTCCGTTAAGTGTTGGACTTCAGCTCAGGTCATGATCTCATACTCTGTGAGTTCAAGCCCCGCATCAGGCTCTGTGCTGACACTCGGAGCCTGGAGCCTGCTTCAGATTCTGTGTCTCCCTCTCTCTCTCCCCTCCCCTACTTGCGCTCTGTCTCTCTCTGTCAGAAATCAATAAATGTTAAAAAAAAAAAAAAAAAAAAAAAAAAAGATGAGCATACCAGGTACTCAAAGACAGCAGGAAAGTGACTTTTCCTGGGCCAGGGGGAGATCTAGAGATCCCAGGTTGGGCCCTTCTCTGGAACTTGGGGACCTGGACACAAAAGTAGCTGCCTTGGCTGGGGAGGAAGCCACCGGCTCCCGGGAATCCCAGGAACACCCACCTGAGCCGCTTCCTGTAGAGGAAACCCAGCCCCGGGCCTCAGAGGCACAGAGCTGCCAAGCCCTCCTCCCAGAATTTGGTCCGAGTAATCAGATCTTTCCAGAAGTCATCCAGCCTGCAAAGGGGCCAGTGGCACTCACCCCCAGGCTCAGAGGAGTTGTTGGTTCCCTGACAAAATAAGTCCAATGCCCACTTAGCTAACCGTTCATTGCATTCTCAAAAAACGGAAAAACGGTCAGCATTGGGAACACTGAAGCTTCCAGCCCAGGGAACTGCCAAGCAGTAGTGTGACCCTAGACAGGGGCCCTCCTCTCCCTGAGCCTGTGAGGTTTTTTATCCTTAACCCTCACGTGGCTGTGCTGAGGATCCCGCCAGAGAGGCAGGGTCCTTTGTGGTCAGATCTGGAATCCAGGCTCCTCCACTCCCTCTCTGGCGGCCTGGACAAAGTTACTTCACTTCCAGTGTCCTGGCGTCCTCGTCTGTCCAATAGGGCGGTTAACATGCCTCTCTCCTGGGGCTTCGTGAGGCTTAACGACACTCACACATGTAGTGCGCTAGGCCAGCACGTAACAGATGCTGAAACGCTGCCAGCGAAGAGTCCTGCATTCACCAAACTGCTGAGGCCCTGCTGGGTGCTAGGAATGGAGAGCAAAGCTAAAGGGACAGAGTCCCGCTCCCGTGATGCTTACAGTCCAGCAAGAGAAGTGGAAGTAAATGTCACGGTGACAAATGTACACTCACAAGCCAAGACAAGTCCTTGAGAGGCATAAACAGTCCTACAAAAGAGATAATAAACAAAAGACCTTACCCAGCTAGAAGGCCAACAATGGCTTCCTGGAGAAAGCAGAGCTTGAGCCAAGATCCAAAAGATAGAGAGGAACCAATGAGGCAAAGGCAGGGTGAGGAGGAAAACAGGAAGAGCATTCTAGGCAGGGGGGACAGCACAGGCAAAGGCAATAGGAAAACATGTGGTGCGGAGAAGAACTAAAACACGGTCCAAGAAGAGAGGGGTGGTGGGGCTGGAGGGGCTGCAGGACCACCCAGGCCATAGGGAGTCAAGTTTTAACTTGAGAGCACAGAGAAGTTATGACAGGGTTTGAAGCCAGCTAGAGGGGGAAGATACTCAGAGCAAAACCAGCTGGAGGCTATGAAGGTCAAGTTTATGAGAGATGATGGTGCCTCGAACCAGGGTGGCAAAGAGGACATGGAAAAGCAGGGGGACAGAAAAAGGGGTCAAGGATGATGCCTCGGGTTAGGCCTTGGTGGGTATGGGTAGCGATTCCCACGCTCTGGGCACAGCCCAGGAAGAAACCCCAGCGCTCAGAGGGAAGGTAGGGCAGGGGTAAGAGGAGAGAGACATGGTCAGTTTGATCTTCGTTAAGCTAGGATACCTTTGAGCCCTCCACATGTAAAAGGACAGAACCAGGAAGGAAAGTTCCAGAGTGCTTTGAGATGGAGGCCGGCAATGCAAGTAGGAATATGGATGATGAAGCCGTGGCCTTGAATGACCTCACCAGGGAGAAGGTGTGAAGAAAGGGGCCAGAGAGGAAGCCTCCATGAGCACCAGCACCCAATGGCTTTACACGGGAGGTTGAACCTGGAGAAGAGCTGTCAGAGGCAGAAGAGAAACCAGGAGTGTGGTGTGAGCAAGGCAAGGGACAATCAGATTTTTGCTTTAATTTTCGGTATTTTCGAGAGAGACAGAGAGACAGAGTGTGAGCAGGGGAGGAGCAGAGAGAGAGGGAGACGCAGAATCCCAAACAGGCTCCAGGCTCCAAGCTGTCAGCACAGAGCCCGATGTGGGGCTTGAACCCACGAACCGTGAGATCATGACCTGAGCTGAAGTCGGACACTTAACCGACTGAACTACCCAGGCGCCCCTAGGGACAATCAGATTTTAAGCAGGAGGGGCGCCTGGGTGGCTCAGTCAGTCGAAAGTCTCTTGATCTCGGCTCAGGTTATGATCTCACAGTTCGTGGGTTCGAGCCCCAAGTAGGGCTTCACGCTGAGGGTGCAGAGCCTGCTTGGGATTCTCTTTCTTCTCTCTCAAAATGAACAAAACAAAAAAGATTTTGAGGAGGAGTGGCCCAGCAGGTCATCAGAATGGTAACCGCCCAAATATGGCTAGATCTGAATCCTGAGAAATACAGATTTCCTCACCTGGCAAAACAGGTGGTTTAAAGTTCTGAGGAGTTTATCCCGGATTATCTAGATAATGCAATTACCCATCTCCTTATGAGGGAAGCAGGGTTTTAAGAAAAACTCCTAGCAGTGTGACCACTGAGGCAGATGGGAGCTGAGTGGTCACAAGCCAAGGACAGCCTAGAGCCACCGGAAGCTGTCAACAGATGCGCCTCTCAGAGGGTGTGTGACCCTACTGACACCTTGGTGTTGGCCTTCTGACCTCCAGAACAGGGAGAAAATGTCTATTGTTTAAAAAAAAGTGTTTTTTTTTTTTAATGTTTATTCATTTTTGAGAGAGAGAGAGAGAGAGAGAGAGGAGTGGAGAAAGGGCAGAGAGAGAGGGAGACACAGAATCCAAAGCAGCTCCAGGCTCTGAGCTGTCAGCACAGAACCCGACAGGGGGCTTGAACCCATGAACCGTGAAATCACAACCTGAGCCAAAGTTGGCTGCTTAACCAATTGAGCCACCCAGGTGCCCCGAAAATTTCTATTGTTTGAAATTCCCATTACTGTGTGTGGTTATTTGTTACACAGCAGCTACAGGAAACTGATACAGTGAGGTCCTGCCAGACATCAAGCAATAGGAGAACAGAAACATGTCCCTTGGGCTAAGGCCACAGGGGACGGGGCCCTGGAGGGGAGGTTCTTGGCCCTGGGTGCCCATTAGGAGCACCTGGGAAGCTTTGGGACGTCACCCACACCCAGGCCCAACCTGGTCCGTGAAGTCACATCCTTGGGCCTGCACATGGGATCATCGTTAGATTTAAATACACATAGCCAACACTGAGAAGCACTATCCTACAGAAATATCCCAGAGGCCTGAGGGGGACAGAATCCACGCTGGAATAGGGGAAGAAACAAGTAGAGGTTTAAAAAAAAAAAAAAAAAAAAAAGGAGAAAGTTTGGATTCTTCTTTCCAGAATTTTACTCCTGAAGGAGAAGAAAAGGCTGGAGAAAGGACTAGAGGGAGAGGTGGGTCCAGAGAATGGTCTGTAGGGTGGGAGTGACTGGGGCAGGCTTAAACGCTGATGGGGAAGACGATTTGCACGAGGCTACGAGGCTACGGAGAAGGCCCGAGGGCTCCCCCTGAGAAGGGACAAATGGAAGAGCTGGACAGGGCAAAGGAGGAGGGAGAGGGAAGGGCTCCAGGCAGAGGAGCCCCGGGTGCAAACATCTGGATCAGGCAGCAGGGAGGGAACTGGCCTGATACAGAGAACGATATAGTGGGGAGAGGAGGCGGCCGTAGAAAGGGGGTGGAGGGCAGGGACAGGTCACAGTTAAGGCCGGATCCACGGAAGGGTTTGGGATAGGAGGTCACCTCTAAAAGTGCCTTCTGGCTGCCGTGTGGAAAGGAGGTGAGGGGGAAGCCAGAACAGAAGCCAGAGCTGCCCAGGAGCCAGGACTAGAGATAAGCACCCGCAGGAGACACCTGCTGCGGCACGGACCGGACTGGGAGTGCCCCACGCGCACGCACGGGCTAACCGGGACAGAAGTGCAGGGAGGGAGGAGGAAAGAGGCAGGAGGCAAGAGCACCCCTGGGGACAGGGAAAGCAGGGCCTGCTGCCCCGCTGTGTCCTACAGGTCCCACCGCTCCTGGGGCTTCCCGGAAAGCTGCCTTGACTCCTGTCAGGGGAGAAGCAGAGGCAGGAACCCCCTTCCTCAGGCAGCCCAAGCTCCTCAGGCAGGCCTCTTATGGAGCTTTCTGGAGATGAGCCACTACCCACGAAGATGTCAGCATGCCCCAGAGGATAATGGGGTGCAAGCTCCAAGACTGGGGTGGGGACCCTGCTCTCTTGTCCCCATTCAGGAAAAAGGAACAGCAGGAACAGCAGGAACCAGGAACAGCTTCTAACTTACTGAGTATCTACGACGTACTGGACCATCCACACACATTAAATGATTTCATCCTTAACGACAGCAAGGCGGGAACCTCACTACCATTTTACAGAGGTGGAAACTGAAAGTTCAAAAAATATCCAGGGACACAAAGGCAGGCAGTGATAGAGTCAGGATTTGAACCCAGGTCTGAGTCACACTAGACTGAGACACTAGACTGAGTCTTACTAGACTTTCCCTGCAGGCCTGGCCTCAGGGAGTTTACCATAAGTGATTCAGTAAGTGATTCAGCAATAGCAATAACCAGCTGCCTACTATTATTAGGTCCTTTATCTCAGTTAATCCTGACCCCCAGGCAAGGTACACCTTACAGAGGTATACACATCAGCCCGGTGCCACAGAGGCCAGATGGGCTTGCTGAGCTCCAGGGAACTCTGTGACCTGCCCGACATTGCCCAGGCTGATAGCAGCAGAGCTGGGTTAGAACCCAAGTCTGTCTCCAAGCGCACGTCCCGCCCACAGGCCAGACCATCGCCCCGGAGCGTGCACCGGACCTGTGCCCAGCCACCTGACCTCTCTGCAAGGGAGTCCCTCCCCCACTCCCCTGCACTTGCTCCCCAGGAGGCCGACTCACAAGCAGCATCTGAAAAACACGCACGCACGAAATCCAGAGAGGAGCAGGAAGCATCCTCAGTTACCAAAACTTAAAGCTCCCCCCAGGTGCTGGGCACAGTGGGGGCATGAGCAGACGTGCCGAGTCTGGCTCTCAGGGGACGCCAGCCAGCCAGGTGGAGGTCAGGGAGGTGCATTCACTCACCGAGGTGTCCGTGGCAGAGCCAGGACAAGGACATAGGTCCATGGACTCCTGGGCCAGGCACTCCCAGATCGGACTCTGGCTCCTAACTGGCAGGCAGTGTGCCTTCAAAGCACACCCAAGTTGAACCAGGCGCCCCCAAACACAATATTCGGTTTTGTTTTCATCCTGCTGACTTTTGAAATTTACTTAACACATCTGTCTCCCTATTAGTTCCCTGAAAGTGTGGACTCTGTGTCGTTATGCTGGATCTTCAGTGTTTAGGACAGTGCCCAGCACAGCAAAAAGCGCTCAGCACATGTCGAGTGACCAAGTGACTGTTTCCTCCGCTCTCTGTTCTAGGTCAGCAGCGCTGTGTCCTCTCCCTGAAACAAGGGAGGGGCCGACCTACCCCCTTGGGCTGGGAGAGGGCAGCATAGACAGGACTCCTTGACCAGCCCCCAGAACCTGGATGAGCCACAGGTGCCCACAGCCAGCCGGACACCCTCTCCCTCCCTAGCCCCGGTCTTGGCAATGAGCCGGTGCCCACAGGCCACCATGGCCTCTCAGCTGACTTTTGGGGGAAAACCAGGAGGCAGAGCGGCCCTGGGCTGACGAGCTGTTTCAGCCACACTTCCTCTAGAAAGTCCTCTGTGCTCAGCCACATCTGAGCTCATGCAGCTCAGAGGCGTGGACCTGAAGGGGCCGAGCAGTCTCCTTGTGCCACCTGCTTCCTGGGGGCCTGATGGAGCAGAGCAGAGCGTTCAGTAGCTGCCGTGAGCTTCCCCAGTTTCAGAGATGGGAGGGCGTGTCTTCAGCCAGGGGCACATCCTGTGGAGCAACAGCCTAGGAGCTCGGCACAGCTATTTCCCACTTTATAGGTGGGGAGACAGATCCAGATTAAGGAACCAGCCCTCAGCCACAGACGGCTGAGTGCCCCGGAAGCTGTTTGAGTCAAAGCCAGAGGCTGTAACAGCCACAGGGCGCTCCCTTCATCCTGCAGATGAGAGCTGAGTCAATACTGGTAAAATCTAAACAGAATGGTTGAGAACCCGGACAAGGATAACGAACAGGAGCGGCCGGCATTGGGTGCCCTGCTCTGAGCCAGGCCTGCACTAGGTTTTATGTAGGCTCATACACAGCTCATTCCCACTGTACAGAGAGGAAAGCTCACTCCTCTGCTTCCATCGTCACAAGGACACCAAGCTTGTTTCTTCCCTCACCTTGCTGCTCTGGGGCCTCAGAACCTTAAGGGGTGAGGGTGAGCCTGCCCCCCAACACTCTGGGTACAGATAGGCTTGGACCTCACTCTGGACCCCCTGGCCGCCTCTTCTCCCCTGTCCGAAGCCAGGCTACAGTGCTATCCTTCCCCTCCCCAGGGGGGCACCTTCCTAGGACAACTGGGTAGGTCGACAAGTCCTTCCCAGCTCACAGGGCCCCTTCCCACCCAGGTCAAGCCAACCCCAAGATTAGACGTAGAATCAGAACTGCGGCCAGCCTCCCCCACCTCACTGTGTGACCACATTTACCCTCTCTGGTCCTGCCCTCCTCTGTCAAACAAAAGGCTTCCCTGAAATCTAATCTCATTCATTCCCTTCTCTCCCAAGGGCCATCTGAGTTATAATGGTCAGGTGGGCTCTTTGAGGGGCTTTTTAAACACAGGTGGCTCTAGTAACCAAAAAGTACTGAAAGCCCAAATAAGTGCTAACAACGGGCTTTGTGGCAGGAAGTCCAAAAGATGAGAAGGACTCTGAAGGTGGAGGGGGCCTCCCAGAGGGCACCGGGGCTCCCACGGCAGTCCTGGGTGGGGGAGGGAAAACACACTTAAGGGCCTGCTGCTTGCCAGCCGGGGACTTCACAAGTGCCACTCAGCACAATTTCCCCAAGATCCCACGACTTTGATTTGAACCAACCCATTTTACAGAGAAGAAAGCAGAGGTCCAGAGAAATGTCCACCAGAGCTCTTGTAGCTGCTGAACAGTGAGGCAGGGATCCACCCTCAGTCCATCTGAAGCCCAAGGTTACTCTGATTCTAAGTGCCTTCCCGGCAAAGTGGTAAGGGCAAATTTGCAAGGCAGCTGGCCTTGCAAATTTTAGGCAGTTTTAGGTAGAACTGGGTTCAAGTTTAGCTCTGCTTTCTGGCTGTGTGACTTTGCATAAAGTTCCTTCCCCTCTCTGTGCCATTTCTTCAGATGTCAATGAAGAAGACCTACCTTAAAGGGCTACTGTGAGCATTGGATGAACATAGGCAAAGCAGTTAGAACGGTGCCTGATACAGAGTAAACATGCAAATAGGAGAAAGAACAATTTTGTGGGCAGGGCGCCTGGCTGGCTCAGTAACGCAGGAGACTTCTGATCTCAGAGTTGTGAGTTCAAGCCCCACATTGGGCATAGAGCTTACTTTTTTTTTTAAGTTTATTTATTTTTTTGACAGAGGATCCCAAGCAGGCTCCACACTGTCAGTGCAGAGCTCAACGCAAACCCGTGAGATCAAGACCTGAGCTGAAACCAAGAGTCCGATGCTTAACCAACTGAGCCACCCAGACGTCCCTGGCATAGAGCTTACTTAAAAGAAAATGATGTGGGAGATTTAGCCCCAGTTCTCTGCATCGGGGAGGGACAGTGTAGAAAGTGTGCTCCGGGCCTGGGCCAACTCGCTTGCCTGTCTACAGCTTTCAGGTACTCCTTTTGTGTAGCCTTGGGCAAGTCACTTCCCCTCCCCACGCCTCAGTTTCTTCATCCGTAACGTAAAGGCAGATGAAGATATCTACCTCGTCCAGTTGTCCAGAGAACGCTGCGATGTAAATCACCAAAAGCACCCGGCAGCCGCTGTTATTACAAAAATAGGCAGGTGACCAGCATTGTCCTCCATGCCAAAGAACTCCTGAGCACCACAGGATTTTCCAGCCTTGCCTCGTGTAGAAGGAGACTGGTAAGGGCCACCACTCCACCTTCCCTATACCTCCCCCAGTGCCCAACAGGTACTCAGGAAGTATTTGTGAGATTAACACTATCAGACCAGGTAGGCGACCAGATAAGGCCTTGCCCCTCAAACCGAGGTTGGTCCGTGGTCTAGCCGTGTTATTAGCATCACCTGAGAGCTTGGAAGGGACCCTCTCAAGTTCCACCCCAAACCCACCAGTTCAGCGTCTGAAGGTTAACGAGGCACTCAGGTGATTCGAGTTAACATTTTAAGTTTGGAAAGCACACCCTTGCTCTGCCTTCTTAAAGCTGGCCGGGGCCCTGGGCCTCACCCGGTGGTAGGCATAAGAAGCCAACCAGCCCAGCAAAGACTCCTGTCCCAGACAGGCCTACACCTGGGCCCTGGCACCTCTACCTCAGAGGCGTCTCCAAAGGCAATATCAGGAAAGCGGGATGGGGCATGGGATATTTGAAGCCAGCCCCCCACTCTGGGCTCAAACCCCAGCTTGGCTACCTCCGTGCCGTGGAGCTTAGGCCTTGTTAATCTTCCCTCTATTCATCTGTGTAATGGGATGATACCAGCTGTCTCATGGAATCACTGAGAGAATCAAATGAATTAATAAAGGTAATGTGTTGAGAACGGTAGCCGGCACAGAGCCCTAACAACTCAATTAGCTCCAGCTACTAATTCTAGTTCTCACGATTATCTCTTCCCCCCACAGGGAGGCGGGGAGCTGGCTCCGGCGGCAGTGGCTGAGACAGGCTCCTTCTTGCTTCTCCCGCCAGCGCAGGCACATTCCCTCCTTGCGATATAAAATCCAATCACATCTTCACCTACATAGAGGAGGACGCTCTACCTTCCCTCCCAAGCACCCCCTTTTAACTCTGTACCGCCCCCCCCACCACCACACCAGCCACAAGCAGGTGGGGCCCATTTCCCAGGTGTGGAAACTGAGGCCCAGAGAGGGGAAGTAACCCACCAGCTGGAATCAGAGAGGATTGGGTGAGGCCAAAAAATGGTAACAATGACCTCCCTCACAGGGCTGTTACAAGTATTGCAGGGACAGATGTGGAGCACACAGCAAGTTCTGCAGAAGTGTTACCTATCCTCTCCATAGCTCCAATGTCGCTTCCAGTCAGGGGGCTTTGTCTACTGCCTTAGGATTCATAACAAGGGAAGGTGGTTCCCCCACCCAAGGGCAGAGGGAATCCAAAAGCATTTTAAAAAGAAAAGGGGGGGAAAAAAAAGCCCTCACAAGGAAACAGGCACCGAAGATGGGGGCACCCAGACAAGGTGCCGGGAAGGCGTGGGGTAGGGCTCCGCAGGAGCGCTCCCCAGCACTGACTTGTGGCAGAGTAGCGGAGCATTTATCCTGTGGTGGGGGCATCGGCAGTGAGGGGCAGGCCTTACCTCCTCCAGCTCTCACCCAGCTCTCTCTCGCGCTCTCTCACTCACACACGCACACACGTGGGATACTCACCAAGTCTTTTATGGTATCCGGCGTCATTCGCACCCATTTCTCAGAGAGGGAAGTGGAGTCTGATTACAGCTCACTCCTTCCTGTGACCCCTCCCCCCACCCCCAGCAGTCTCAAACCCTGCTAGCCCATTCACTCTGCTGGGCGGACTCCTGGACCCTTCCCCTCTGTGGACTGAATCTCAGTGCTCCAAAGCCCTGCCAAGTGGGCCTAGACCCTCCCTGACCCAGACATTCCCAAGACGCCACAGCTGGTGGGAGGAGGGACCACGGAGTTATCCCTTGGGGCCAGTGGCTGTGGCTTGGCCTGGAATGAACCCAAGGCCTAAAGCCCACTCAGCCCCTCGTGGGGAGAGAGGGGCGCCCTGTTCCCCTCCCTCGGCTCTATGGCACGGTCCTTCCGACTGGCCTATCCATAAACCCGAGATCCTCAGCGCTCGCAAACCCATCACAGTGTCGGAGCATAAAGCTGTTTCCGCAGCACTTTAGGTGCCTATGGGTGTAGACACTGGGCCCCATTTTGCAGCTGAGGTTCGAGAGGTCAAGCCCCCTGCCTAGGTTCACACAGCTACCCGGTGCTGGCGGAGCCAACAAGGCCCATTTAACAGGTAGTGAAACTGAGACTCAGAGAAGACAAGTCAGGGGCAGAAGCAAAACTCGGAGGCCAGCCGGGGGCGCCTCGGGATTCAGGACACTCCCTGCCTCATTGTCTCTCGTTAAACTGCCCGGAGGCACCCCCGGGGCCTGAGCTGAGGGAAGAAAGCGGCTGGCTGCAGGGGCCCGGGTTTGCTCCCGGGGTGTGGACGCCCTTAAGCCCTCCAGCCAGACAAGGAGCCAGACCCCCCGGACCCCAAGGCCCCCCCGCGCTCACTTTGGGCTTGTCGAAGGCGGGCGTCTGGGTCATGATGCCAAGCGTGCGCCCCAGCAATGCTCCCTCCGCCGGTAGGTGCTCACCCGGGGGACCTGCCCAGACCGCGGCCCGCCACGATCCTCTTAACGCGGCCCGGCCCCGCCCCCAAGCCGGAGCCCCCGCCCCGCTCCCGCCCCGCCGGAGCCCCGCCCCGCCCCCCAGCCTGAGCCCCCGCCCCGCCCCGCCCCTCAGACCGGGGTAGTGTATTTCCTGGAATTCCTAGCGAGCGGCGGGGACAAATCCGAGCGCCCCCTGGGCGGTGGCCCGCCCTGAACCTCCGGCCCCGGGACGCAGTGTTGGAGCCACCTGTGGGCTCGGGCTCCAGCCGCCTGGCTGGCTCTGCCTCCCTCCTGGCCCCTCGAGCAGCATTCAAGCTACCTCCTGGGCGCCTGCAGCGTGCCAGGCCCGACCTGGAAGCTGGGAACGGTGAGCGTCACAGACCTCGTGTGGCTTGCACTCTAATGGGCGAGACACACGCTCATCACATAATCCCACAACATAAATGTACAGTCGGGGGCCTTAATGGGGACTAGCCGTGGCTTACAGGTCGGCGAAGGCTTCTCTGGGTTTACTAGGTGGGGGGGGGGGGGGTGGAGAGTAGGGGTGGAGTGGCAGAGGGCAGCCCACGTGGAGAGAACATTCTCTGTGAGACCCCAGGGCTCTGGGGAATGAACGGCGAGGAGGGAGGCATAGCAGATCCCCTCCTAGGCATTTACCCTTGAGAAACCCGCCTGCGTGCAGTCAGAGAGCATTTTCGAGGATGTTCACAGCAGCACTGTGCCTCACAGCAGACAGCACTGGAAACACCCCCTAATGCCCATCCTCACAGAGTGGGCAAAAACTGGGATTTTCACTATAGAATGTTACACAACCGTGAAATTGAATGGACTCGAGCTGCAGAGAAGCTAGACGTATCTCGGAAACCACTCTGCATGAAGAAATAAGTTGCAGAAAAACTATGTACACTATGATGCAACTTTTAGAATGTATGGTAAAAGCAAAACCAAAAATATGCTTGTGTGGGCACATGCACATGTAGAAAAAACTTTTAAAGGGAAAGATAAACACAAACTTAAGAATGTTGTCTCAGGGGAATGGGAAAGAAGGGGAAGAAGAGTTCACAGGTACATTCTGGTTACTGGTGGTGGTCCAGTATTTGAGTAGCATTATTTCATTTCATAATATTATAAATAAATTGATATATAAGGGGGAAATAGGGTGGGAAGTGGGTGGCATGGGGCTAGTCAGGTGAGAGCTAGATCACACGGGGGGGGTGTGGGACATGGTGAGGGATTGATTGGTCTTTGCTCCTGAGAGCACTGGAAAAATCAGTGGAGGGTGTAAATGGAGGCAAAACAGGATCAAACTTTTATTTGGGGAAAAAAAGTCTCCAGCTACTCAAAGTATGGTCCGGGCATCATTGGCGTCTATTCCCTGGGGCTGATTAGAATGCACGCTTCCAGCCCCCATCCCAGCCCTGCTGAACTGGAATCTGTATTTTAACAAGATTCCAGGTGCTTTGAGTGCACATGCATGTTACAGGTTAAGCCTGGGCTCGCTTGCTGTGAGGGGAAAACATTGGCGGGGGCGGGGAGGCAGTGGGGTGCAGAGGACATCCCTGGGGGACTAGAAAGGGAGCTGCTGCAGTGGTCTAGGCAGAGTGTGGTGACAGTGGAAGAGATGGGGAAAATCAGATTCAAGCTACACTTACAGGGTAAAATCAGCTGGACTTGGGTTGGGTTGTATGTGGGAGTGAGGGAGAGAGTAGGTCAAAAATGACCCTTCCAATACGAGGTTGGAGTCAGAGTTTTTTGCAAGACCCTTTCCTGGCTCTCCATGTAACTCAGGATAAGAATGGCTCTCATTGGGGCGCCTGGGTGGCTCAGTCGGTTAAGCGGCCGACTTCAGCTCAGGTCATGATCTCGCGGTCCGTGAGTTCGAGCCCCGCGTCGGGCTCTGTGCTGACAGCTCAGAGCCTGGAGCCTGTTTCAGATTCTGTGTCTCCCTCTCTCTGACCCTCCCCCGTTCATGCTCTGTCTCTCTCTGTCTCAAAAATAAATAAACGTTTAAAAAAAGAATGGCTCTCATTTATTGAGACACACTTGGGGCCAGGTACCCTGGGAAGCGCTTTATAGGACCATCCCGTTGAATCTTCGCAGCAATGCTGTGCAGTGGAAACAGACTTCCTCATTTTACAGATAAGGACACTGAGGCTCAGACAGTGGAACAGCCTGCTTAGCGCACATTGTGAGTAGCAGAGATGGAATTGAATCCGAATCCAACTCTAGAGCCTTCACTCTCTGCCTTGTTGCTATCTCCCCAGCCCCTGTCATGACTTTCTGGTCCCTCTCCCAGGACTCTCCTCTTGACTTCCTGGTGCGTTTCCCAGACACTAGTCAACCTGGGCGACTTGCTGGTGGAGTAAAGGCGATCGATCACAAGTTCTTTGCTGTTCCTCCCGTTGTGGCTTTCCTTCCTTGTGTATCTGGGCTGGATGGAGGGCCTTGTTCAACAGAACACGATGGAAAGGACATTCCTGGACTTTGAGCCTGGCTCATCAAAAGCCTGGCAGCTTCCACCGGGGCCTCTTGAACACTCTCTCTGGGAACCCTGAGTTGCTGCGTATGAAGTCCAACCACCTTGAGCCCATCCTGCTGGAGACCCCATGTAGAGCCTCTGCAGTCTAGCTGAGCCCAGCCTTTCTACCACTCCCACCAAGAAACCAAACACACCAGGGAAGCCGTGTTGGACCCTCCGGACCAGAGCAGCCGCCAACTGAATTTGTGACTTGGGCCGTGCCATGTGGAACCGAAGAATTACCCAGCTGACCCCAACCCAAACTCCCGACCTACAGAGTTGTGGTATGTAATAAAATGGTGGTTATTTGAAGCCACTAAATCGTGGGGGATAGACGGTCCAGCAGAAGGAGATAACAGGGATGCTAGTGCCTAGCCACCCAGCCCCTCCAGTCTCTGCACCTGAGTTTATGCCATTCTGACACCCGGAAAAGCCTTTTCGCAGATCCTGAACTATCAAAATTCTGCCTTCTCAAGCAGGTCGAACACAAAGAGAAGCGATCGGGCTGTGTGCTGCCCGGCTTGTGTTTGCTCTTACGCACTGCTCCGTGCCAGGCAGCACCCCCACTACGGAAACACCATCAGCCGCTCTTGCCCTCTGACTTGGGTTTGGCCAATAGAGGGGGCAGCAGCAGGAGGTCAGAAAGCGGGAGGAGGGAGACGTCAGGATGTTTATTCCTTCTCTCCCCCCTTGCACAGTCAGCCACCGGGTCAGCTGTGTCTCTCCACCAAGCCCACAGCTCCTGGCAGGCGGTCCGGTCCAAGCCACACTGCCCACCTTCAAAGGCAATGATTCCTTTAGTTACCAGCCTCAGGCTACTGCGCCACCCCTTCTTGCTTTCCAGAAGCTCTGCTCTGGGTTCGAGTTCCCTGGAAGCAGAGCCTGAGGTGAAGATTTGAGTGCCAGGCCGGGTATTTGGGAAGAGGCCCAGGAGACGCAGAAAGACAGGAAGGGGGCCGATGCAGACGGGCTACAGGACCAGGCGCCCAGAGCTCAGTTGTGCAGCGAACTCCGGGAGACCATGTAGAGGACGCGTCAGAGTTAACCCTGCTGAGGAGTGAGGAGGCTGGGAGGTTTATCTATCAACTGCCCTTTGACTTTGAGGACATTCACTTCTGGGCACTCCGGGCTTGCTCAACCCGCTGGCTCAGCTTGTTCCCATGGCTAGAAAACACCAGGAGAAAGAACGAGCAGGAGACTGAGCCTGATGCCACATGGCATGAGTGCCATGCAGAGGCGATGCTGAGGGCTCTCGGGCTGGGCCCTGACAGCCACGCCTGGCCACAGCTTTATGAATCCCTTGTTTTTTCCCAGCTTTACTGAGGGATGATTGACAAATGAAATTGTAAGATATTCAAAGTGTGCAATATGGGCCGCCTGGGTGGCTCAGTCAGTTAAGCGTCCAACTTTGGCTCATGTCAGGATCTCACGGTTTGTAGGTTCGAGCCTCGCGTTGGGCTCCGAGCCCGGTTGGGATCCTCTGTCCCCCTCTCTCTGTGCCCCTCCCCCGCTTGCACACTCTTTCTCAAAATAAACTTTAAAAATTAAAAAAAAAACAAAAAACCAAAGTGTATAATGTGATGATCTAAGCATACATGTGAAAAGATTCTCCCCCCACCATCAAGTTAATTAGCACACTCATCATCGTATATTTACCTCTTTGTTTGTTTGTTTTGGTGAGGACACTTATGTTTTACTCTTAGCATATTTCAACATTTCAGTTTTGCAAAAGTGTTATCCACGTAAGCCATCCTGTTATACATTATATCCTCAGAATGTATTCATCTTCTTAATGAATATAATTCCTTTATTAAACTCCCCTCAATTAATCAGTTTGAGTGTTTGCCTGCTTTCTGCCGGGACCCTGGGTGATATAGGCTGGTCTTGACCTTCACATAAATACAGGGTAGGCCAACGTCTACAGAGTTGGAAGAGGGGTGGAGAGAGAAAAATCTAGCTTGGGATCTAATTCCAGCCAACAACAACAACAACAACAAATGAATGAATGAATGAATGAAAACAGAGAACTAATGAATAAGAATTGTCATAGACTCTAAGTCTAAAGTTCTCTTTTGGCCAGCAAAAGAGCCAACGCAGGATTAAAGCCAGAGATGGCTGATGTCCCGGAAAAGACAAGAGCCCCGAATAAGGATCCTTGCCCCGTTTTAATTAGTATCGGAAGGCTTACAAACGTGATGGGTGTGTACAAAGAGACAAGGAAACTGGCAACGTTAACTTGGGAACGTGAGGAAAGAGGGGCGTTTTGAAGATATACAGTGTTTGGGGTCTGGGTCAATATAAAAAATCCGGGCGCCGGGCAGTCGGGAGGAAGGTTGTTTACAGTGGATGTGAGGCAGCACCCCTGTTTATCTTTGCCGAGGGGATGAGACAGAGGAAATAACCTCAGGGCTGACAAGGCACCTTTGCTTTTGTTAACCATCGCCACTCTTGGCTGCTTTGCCTGCAGCGGCAATCCCTTGTCCAAATCACCAGTTTACCTACCCTGGCCCTGTCCTGGGAAAGCAGCTTTTCTGCCAGAGTACTGAATTGGGCTGCTTCCACCCTGAACATCTAATCTTGTTTATTTCATACACCTGTGTGCTGGGCACCTTTGTGCCGTTCCTATTTCAGGCCTTTGCCTCTCCCTATTTGGGGGGCTCTGCACCCCCTCCCTATTTGGGGGTGCCTTTGCACCTATTTCTGCACCTTTGTGCCTCTCTATTCTCGGGGTGCCAATCTGGTTTACCCAAACTCGGGTGTGAGCATATTATGACTTTATTTCTTTATGCCTTGTTAACCCATTGGTGTAAACCCGGGGGATTCCTAAGCTTATCCCCCACAAAGAATATTCTAATTGGACACAATACTGATCAGGAATATCATGTCCAGTTAAATTAAGCTGGTAACTTAGTACTACAGAGCCCAATGTGATTGTTCGAGTCGGGAAGGGGAAAAGTTACAGAGACGAGAACCAGGCTTTCATGGCAGATTATCAGTTGGGGTAACCCTAGCTACTGTTACACATAGAATGTTATAGATACCCAGCAAATAGGCTAGAAATAGAGTCCTTGCTTATATAACAGTTGTGAGCAGGTGGCAACTCTCTACTTGGTCCTACGACATGTGGGTCTCAGGTGGCCCTGGGGATCATCTTTATTCCAGCCATTCACAGGGCGAAGAGAGTACTAAGGAGTGTAAGGGCTCCGAAGTGCACACATCACTCCTGCCCACATTCAATCCCCACAGCTGCCTCATGTGCCATACTGAATTATGGGGAAGGCTGGGACATGTAGTCCAGCAGTGCACCTGGGAAGGTGACCTTCCCATAAGACTTGTCATTGTATGTGTGTCAGAGAATTGTGTGACCTTGTCTAACCTTACCAGCCAGGTGGATAGTCTATAAAGGCAGGACAGGGTCAACTTATCCCGGATCCCCAGCCCTGACCCAGGGCCTGGGGGAAAGTAGGCACTTGCTACACGTTGGTGGAATGATAGGATGTAAGTAGGCAATTAAGGTTATTGTTGTTGAGCTTCTGAGGTATATGGGAAGCCCTTAATGAGCATGACCTTGTGTCCCAGCCCTGTGCAGGCTCAGGTTGCCTTGGATTAAGGGGGGGCAAGATGATGCCTAAGGAAAGAATTTCAAGACAAAGGTAAACCCCTCCCTACCGCACACAGTCATGCAAAATTTGTGTCACAATAGTAGCTACTATTTATTGAGCACCTATTTTATGCTGGTCGCTGTTATTCACGGGCATAGGGTTTCATCTAGAAATTCCCACCCCCCCACCCCCCAGCAGCCCTATGATGTAGGTTCCATGATTAGCCCCATTTGCTGGTGGAGAAATCAAGGCCCGAAGTGGTGAAAGATGAAGCTGGAATTTGGGTGTGAATATGCTAGACTCAGAGCCTGTGCTCTTGACCTCTACCAGTATCCAAGGGGATGCAGGGTAGGTTGGACAGCAGCCAGGTCTGGGGGAAGAGGCCTGAGTAGGCAGGCGGGAGGCCTGGGTTCGCATCCGGCTCTGTGTGACTGAGGGCAGGTCACCTCATTCGTTTGGCACGTAGTTCCCTCGGCTGGCTCTGCACCAGGCACTGAGGATATGCAGAAAAAAAAACCCATCCTCTCCATGGTTTGCTCCTGGGCAGCAGGGGAACCAGCATCATCAATTTGATTCAATGTGACAAGGGTCATCAACTATTTCTTCCTCCTCGGCTCTATTGTCTTCCTCTGTGAAACTTTCAGCAAGGGGTTGGGAAGTCAAGGGTTGCAAACTCAAAGACCAACAGAGCAAGTTTGGAATGCAGACAGTCTGGAGTCCTGGCTCCACCGCTTGCAGCTCTGTGACTCAGGGCCGGTCCTCTCTGGGCCTCAACTTCCTCATCTGTTGAGTGGAGATAACACATATACACACTGAGCTCGTGGGATAACACAGAGCCATCCCTGATTCGTAGGGTAACCCACATAGATACCTAACTCACAGCGTAACCCATATACAAATCGAGCTCATAGGATTCTGTGGGCTAAGACACACGCGGCCAGACCTAGCTCGTGGAATAGTACACAGACATGCCTCACTCGTGGGAGAGCAGTGGAGGTAAGGACTGTGCAGTGAGACGGCAGATGCCCCATAGAAATGCTGCTGTGCCGAAACGCGAATCCTCTGAGTGTTCAAGGAAATCCAGAAACCGCACTTTCAATGTTTAAAATGTGTTCAGACAGACGGTGACTATACTTATCACGGTGAGCAAGAGTAATTTATAGAATTGTCAGATCAATACGTTGTACACCTGAGACTACCAGAATGTCACAATTACACTTCAATCATAAATTTTAAACTTAATTAAAACCAAGAAGTAAAGCTCTAAGAATACTAATAAAAAAAAATAAAGAGGGGCGCCCGGGTGGCTCAGTTGGTTGGGCAGCTAACTTTCGCTCGGGTCATGATGTCACCATTCTCGAGTTCCAGCTGTGCTGAGTGCTCAGACAGCACCTGGAGCCTGTTTCAGATTCTGTGTCTCCCTCTCTCTCTTCCCTCCCTTGCTCATGATCTCTCATGAATAAAATAAATAAATAAATAAATATAAAATAAATAATCTCTCTCTCTCTCTCTCTCTCTCACACACACACACAAAAATAAACATAAAAAATTTTTTTAATAAAGAAAAAAGTCATACTGGTAAGAAAAAAAAAAAGTGTTCAATACCTCCTGAATCTTAAAAACTTTGATTGAGCTAAGAAACACATCTGTGGGCCTGATTTTGTCCCTGGCCCTGTGGACTTCATAACAGCCAAAGTCTCTGCTGATTCTGGTCTCTGAATAGGAAAGAAGACAAGGAAGGTGTTGCCCCAACTCAAATTTAACCAGGCAGAATTGGAATCAGTTGCATACAGTAGAAAATTCTAAACTAACAGTAGCCAAAACTGGAAAGAAGTTTATTTCTCTGTCTTGTAAAAGATGTCCAGGGGCGCTTGGTGGTACAGTTGGTGAAGCATCCAATTCTTGATTTCAGTTCAGGTCAAGATCTCACACACGGAACCTGTTTGGGATTCTCTCTCTCCCTCACTCTCTGCCCCTCCTCCCCTCTCAAATATAAATAAAATAAACATTAAAAAAAAGTACAAAGATGGGCAACGCAGGCTAGTATGGCAACTCTGTGCAGATGCCTCCTTCCATCTCTCTGCTCTGCCGTCCCAAGCATGTGGCCTTTATCCTCATTGTCCAGCATGGCTGCTGGAGCACTGGCCATCACATCTGCAGCCCAAGACAGCAGAGTGAAGGAAGAGCTCTCCTCTTTTAAAGATAATTCCTGATTTCCTCATGCCACTTCCACTCTTATAGTCAAATGGCCATACCTAATTGAAAAGAAGACTGAGAAACGCTTATAGCCGGGAGGCAAGGTAGCTAGCTAAAATGCGAGGTCCACCTGCTCAAGAAGAGGAGACAATGAGCCATTTGTGCCACATCAAAGAACTGGGTGTGTGAGGAGGGTGTGGATGGGCGGAGGGGTGTTGCCAGGCTGCCAGATTCTGCCTTCTAGGCCTCAGGTGTCTTTACAGCCCTGTCTGACCAAGAGAAGAAAATCAGAGAATAAGACCGAAAGAGGGTAGCTGAATATAACAATGAGAGCAACAACTTACCAAGGACCTGCTATATTCCAGGCTCTGCGCTGAGCCCCGGTGAACATCACAGATTAGCATCCCAGGCTCTCTCGTGGGTGAGCCTCCTGCTGTGAGGCGGGAGGTCCTGTCCTGCCCTTGCCAGCTGGGGAAGGAGACTTAGAAGTCCGCCGTCTGCCAGACAGATAACCACCAGCCTTTCTGTTTTCAGTCCTGCCCTACACCTCGGTCTTTGGAGGTTCTTGGTCTCTCTCATCCCTGAGCCTTTGATCTCCAGTTGTCTTGTGTCCTGATGGCTCCCCTGAACAGTCAGGGTTCAACTTTCTGGGTTTCTCAAGTCAGCCTAGCATCTGTTTTCCAGCTTCTAGAGTTTGGTTGACTGTTCTCATCTGCTGTGAGCTCCTCACATGGTCTCTTTGTCCCAGTGGAGAGGTGTGCATTTTTAAAAATGCTTTTATGTCATTTTATTAGAATTTCAAAAACAATGGAGGCGAATAAATGTGTTCAGTCTGCCGTGTTTAACCAGGAGCCTCCAGCCTGCATTCTTGGGGCGCCCTCAGCACACAGGGTTCTCTCTTGCTCTTAACCCCGGGGAATGTTTCTCTCTCGCCTCCATAGCCCAAACCTGCTTGTCAAGTGCGACGGCCTTGCCGCCCTCTTCTTTGTACTTAGGAAAAAGAAATCTCTGATATGGCTCATTTCTGAGAAGTGTGGACTTTAACAAGTTAAAATTTGAAGGTGGGGATGAGAGTTAGTCATTTCTGAATTGGAACATCAGAGTAAATCTCCCTCCAAAGCAATATTTCCACTGTGTTTACAATGGAGTCCAAAGTCAATGCTCAAGGGGAAAGCCAGGTAGAGCCACGCTTATCCTTACAAACGACTGAACACAGACACATTGCCTCTCGGTGAGTCTGACACAGTCACCATTTCCTCCAGAGTTTTCTCCCGGTGTCTTGGTGAAGTGCCTGCAGGAGATCCTGGTTTTGGTTGAGGAGCCATGTTCCATGAACAACACGCACCTCCAGACCCTGGGACCCCTCCGTGCACCGTGATGCTCGTGATGCTGGTAAGAAAAGGGGCACATGGTCCCCAAGAACTAGGGTGACCGACCGCCCTAGTTTGGTGGGACTGAGGAGTTTCTGGGGACACAGGACAGTTGCAGGGCAAACCGGGTGGGTGGCCGCCCTGCAGACCTGCTCCTCACAGGCCCTCCCGGGCGTGTGCTTGCTGCGCACGTAGCTGAACATGCTCATCCCTGCTGTTACCACCTACCCCGGCAGATGGTGGAGTAGCTCAGAGAGTGCGCTCTGGAACCAGGATGTGGGGGCCAAACCCTAGCTCCAACACTCACCAGCTCTGAAGCAAGTCACTTTACCTCTCTCTGCCTCAGTTTCCTCATCTATAAAATGGGAATCATAGTCAGAACAAGTCTACTCCGTAGGTTTCTGCAAGGATCAAGTGAGTTAATAGATACAAAGCACTTAGAATGTTTACAGGCCACCATCTCTTATCTGAAACCCTGATGTCTCAGGGCCCTCGTGTGTTTTGGGATTTTGGAAGCTTTTGGGTTTTAGAAAGCACACACCAGGGGCGCCTGGCTGGCTCGGTCAGTGAAGCGTTTGACTCTTGATCTCGGGGTTGTAAGTTTGAGCCCCACGTTGGGTGTAGAGATTACTTAAAAATAAAACCTTAAAGGGGCGCCTCAGTGGCTCAGTTGGTTGAACATCCAACTCTTGATTTTGGCTCAGGTCATGATCCCCCGGTCATGGGACTGAGCCCCACGTCAGGCTCTGCGCTGAGCATGAAACCTGCTTAAGATTCTGTCTGTCCCTCTGTCCCTCTTCCCAGCTCACACTCTAAAAAAACAAGATAAAATCTTTTTAAAAAAAAAGACAAAGCACACACCTTATGTTATGTAACACACCAGTGGGGTCTGGGTTAGCATCCCATAATTAAACACATTAATATTTCTGCAGAAAAGAATGTATGAATATTTATACATGTGCTCAGGTTAGATTTGGGGCACCAAATGAATTTTGGTACTAACCTTATTTTGTTCAGAATTTCTTGGATTCAGAAGTACGGGGAAGGAGTCGTAGACGTGTACAGTTTGCTGGTGTTATTATTATTATTATTATTATTATTATTTTTGAAAGAGAGAGCACAAGCAGAGGAGGGGCAAAGAGAGAGGTAGAGAGAGGATCCCAAGCAGGCTCCCCGCCGTCAGCACAGAGCCCCACGAGGGCTCAAACTCACCAACCGTGAGATCATGACCTGAGCTGAAATCAAGAGTCAGATGCTTAATCGACGGAGCCACCCAGGTGCCCCTGCTGGTATTATTGTTTAACGGACATCTGGTGTAGCTACCACACAATTGCTCCTTAAGGACAACTCAGGCTTTTGTGCCCAAGGTCCCCACTCGTTCCTGAAGCTTCCTAGTGGGGTTTTTTTTTTTTTAATTTTTTTTTTCAACATTTATTTATTTTTGGGACAGAGAGAGACAGAGCATGAATGGGGGAGGGGCAGAGAGAGAGGGAGACACAGAATCAGAAACAGGCTCCAGGCTCCGAGCCATCAGCCCAGAGCCTGACGCGGGGCTCGAACTCACGGACCGCGAGATCGTGACCTGGCTGAAGTTGGACGCCCAACCGACTGCGCCACCCAGGCGCCCCCCTAGTGGGGTCTTTCTGCACCAGCAGCTGTGAAGGGACATTCTCTTTTCTTCTTTCTCTACCCAGACCCTCAGTGTAGTAATTTCTCTCTCTTCCTGTCAATATGCGGATGGTGGGTGGTTGTTGGCGATAGTGGCAGCTGGATGTAAATTCAAGTCCCCAAGCACCTTCCTGGGTCTGAGCTGGGGAGCCCGCTGGGCCCCGGTGGCCAGAGCAGGAGCGTGGGTGGTGGTCATCAGTGTGGAAAAGTCACGAGCAAGCTGAGCTTCCGGCAAAGCGGCCATGGGTTCCGTGGGTCTGGTCTGGGAGGTGATATGGTAAAGCCAAAGAAGGAGTCACGGCCCCTCAGCAGCCCCTGGGGATCCACAAAATCACCACCAAAGACACTGATTTACTTGCAGAAAAGTGTCAGAGGAGACTAGTTGGGGCGTGTCTGGGAAATGCACGCCGGGAAATGCATGCTTGGCGGGTTACTAGGGAGTTACAGTGACTTCAAGGAGCAGGCGAAGCCCCCCAGCACAGCCACTGGGAGAGGGCTCGCCTCCAACGGCTCTCCACCCTTCACAGAGTGCCCTCCCCGCCCTCCTGACGCACACATTCCTGGCACAACTGCCTCGACAGGGGATTATTTTGCAGATTGTTTCTTTCTGGGTGTGATTGTCTGGGAAGGAAAATTGGCTTCTGCGTGTTTTCAGTGGAGCTTTGGCAACCAGGGACGTGGGCTCTTTCCCAAGAGGGAGAGAGAAAGGGAGGATTGGGGTCAGGCCTCCAGGCCAGACGCAGGTCTAGCCCCTTGGGGAAGGCGCCTGATTTTTCCCGTAGGGCATTTCTGAGCCTTCTGCAAACTGGAATCAGAGCAGTCATGGTTCCCCCATCTTTTCACACCCTCCACTACATGGGGTGCCCCCTTCCCTTCTTTGCCACTTAGCTCCCCCTTTACCCCCAAAGGGCCCTAGACTTTGAACCTCTCTCCCTCTTTTCTCACTTCCTCTCTGCTCGCAAGTAAAGAACTTAAGAAAGAATCCTGGACCAGGAGCCGTGAGACTTCAGTCCAAGTTCAGCTCTGCCCACCAATACACTGTGACCTCGAACTGGTCCCTTGTCTTCTGTGTGCCTCAATCAGGAAGACTGAGGTCAGGGATCAGGTGAGCTAGAAAATCCCAGCCAGGCTGAAAGGGGCAGCTTAACGTTGCCGCGTGGAAAAGTGAGCCCAGTGCTACCCGATTTCCGACTTTCCGGAAGAAGCTGTATTAGTCAGAATAGGTTGCCATAACAAGCAGCCCCAACTTTCAAGGCTTTAAAATTCCTAAGGCATGTATCCTGGTCCCACCACAGTCCAGCGTGGGCCAGCCACGGGTCCTCCCCCTGCCCACTCCTTTTGTCTGGTGGCTCAGCCACCGCCTAGGGCCACTCCCCAGGTCCTCCCCTGGACCCCTGCTGTTCATTCCGTGGCCTCCGTGCCAGGCGGCCTCCCGCAGGAGTCTATCGGTGAGGCGGCGGCCTCCCCCTCGTTTTGCACTCGCACAGCTCATTCCACAAACATCTACTGCATGCCTACTCCACACCAGGCCCCACGACAGAGAAGGAGGACGTGAGAACCCCCAGGAAACCCTTCCTTCCCTTGAGGAGCTCACAGCTGTTTTGACCTCTGGGTGGAAAACAGTGTTGGATTTTTAAAACTAAATATTAGAGCTATTTGTCACTGCGTTACATTTTAGCAGTGGCCCAGTCCTTAATCGAAAAGAAGGACTCCCTGAGGGGGAAATTCTAGGCCTAATGACTGCTAGGGAGGGCCCGGGCAGAGTCCACGGGTGGGAATGTCCCTTCCAGGCTCTAGGGTTCAGTGTGTGGGAGGGTTCAGGCAAGTGCTTTGCCCCAGCCTCAGCCTTCACCTCTGTGAAATGGGGAAAGGGATCTATCTCAGAGGCTGTAGGGAAATAAGAGAGCCACGTAGCACAGCTGATCACGGTGCAGAGAACACTGGAGATGCAACCCCCGCCCCCACCCCCGCCCCCGGCCAGTCCCCGGCGACCACTGTAGTGAGTCAGGGCTGACTGTTTTGGGGCAGGCAGCGTGTCAGTGTCAACCTTAATTCCCAACCAACATTTTCTGGGTGTGACCCTGGGCCAGGCCCTGGGGACGTGTAATGAGAAGGTCTGGCCCCGATGACAGGAACTTAGAGTCCTGGGGCAGCTGCCTTGTGACTTCTGTGGGTGTGAGGCTGGCCCTCACCTGACCCCTCACGGGGGTGAGCCAGCCCTCGCCCTCAAAGCGAGAGGCGGATGGGGGAATGCACGCGGATTCCAAGTCACTTGACTGTAACAAGCAGGTTGATCATCTTGATGGACATCAGCAAGGCAGCGTCAGAAGCCCGGGGTGAGGCCCCCTGGGCCGGGGGTTGGGGAGCGTTGAGACGGCAAAGGAGGAAGAAAAGCCTTCTGCTCAGGCCTCACTTCACAAAGGCGATGTTGCCACTTACTCTGGGACCAGAGCACTTCTGCTGGTCGAACACCACCAAGGTGCGGCCATAAGACCCATTTTATAGGGGGCGCCTGGGTGGCTCAGTCGGTTAAGCATTAGACTTTGGCTCAGGTCATGATGTGAGTTCGAGCCCCGTATCTGAGCTCCTCTCTCCCCATCTCTCTGCCCCTCCCCTGCGCGTGCTCGTGTCCGACTTCGGCTCGGTCATGATCTCACAGTTCGTGAGTTCGAGTCCCACGTCGGGCTCTGTGCTGACAGCTTAGAGCCTGGAGCCTGCTTCAGATTCTGTGTCTCCCTCTCTCTCTGACCCTCCCCTGTTCATGCTCTGTCTCTGTCTCAAAAATAAACGTTAAAAAAAATTTTTTTTAATATTAAAAAAAAAACCCATATTATAGATGAGGACATTGAGGTGCATAACGATGAGGCCAACTTTCTCAAGTCTATAGGGCTGCTAAGGGGTGGCCTAGAGATTCAAACCCGGGTCGACACTCTCTTCTGTGCTTCACAATGGTGCCCGGGAGGGAGATTTCTGTTGAGGGTCTCAGAGGACCTCCTCCCTGGGTTCCCAGTCAGCTGTGCAGGACCGAGGAAGGGAAGCAGGCCGGCTAGGGCTCTGAGGGATCCGGCAAGAAGTATATTTCTCTGTCCGCGGTGTGCGGTTCATCTGGGAAGCTGAGGTTACTTCCTCCCTCCCTTTCTCCCTCCCCTCCTTCCTTCTCTCTTCTTCCTTTCTCTTTTTTTCTTCCTCCCTCCCTCCCCTCCCTACTTCCTTCCCTCTCTTCCCCCTTCCTTCTTTTCTTCCTTCTCTCCCTCCTTCCTTCCTTCCTTCTCTCTTCCTTCTTCTTCCTTCCTTCCCTCCCTCTCTTCTTCCTCCTCCTTCCTTCCCTCAATACTTCCTTCCCTCCATCCTTTCCTCCCCCCTCTTCCTCGTCTCTTCCTTCCTTCCTTTTCTTCCTTCCTTCCTTCCCTCCCTCCTTCGTTCGTTCGTTAGTTCCTTCCTTCCAGGTGGATTCCCAGCCCTGGCAGTTACTGTCTGGGTGACCCTGGTAGGTCACTTCAGCCTTCTGAGCCTATGAGTCTACTGTATACCAGGTACTGCTCAAAATATACTGAGGGCAAACAGTGAGCTAGACAGACTTGGTCTCCAGCATCCTGGGGCAGCGAACTGGCTCTGGAGGCCTCCTAGAAGAAGCGATGCTCGAGGTTCATGGGGTGGGCATGGTGGGGATCTCGTGCTGCAGAGAGGTGGAAGGGGATTTCTCGGGCTTACTGTGAGACTCACAAAGCTTAAGCTCTAGAGCCCCTCACTTGCCAGGCGACTTCCAGTGACCTGGGAGGGGCCCCAACAATGCACACTCAGGATCACATGCTATTGTAGAGTCCGCCAAAGCAAGCTATTTTCACTGCAATTAAGAATGCTGCCTCTCCCCTCTCCAACTTCCTCCCTGTCACACTTCCCCTCCTTTTGGGTATCGGGGGAGCTGCTGTGGCATTTTGGGTATCTAGCTAAGGGGAAGCTGTCACAGAATACTGACATCGATGAAAATAAAAAATAATAAAACTCAAACTACACCAACACAAACAGGATGTGGACAAGAAACTGGTTGAGAGGTGACATCGATGCAAATAATTTTTAAGGTTGGTAATCAAGGAAACCTGCAAGTCCTGAGATCCTCTATGATCCTTGATCTCGAAGTTTTTCGAAATTTGACAGTAATCCTAAGACCTTTGACATTACCAATAATGACTTGTGAAGTTGAAGGAACTTTTTGAAACTATTGACAACGGGGGAAAAAAACTTTGGGTCACCTGTGCTAAAGAAAACTAAGTTATCTTCTTATTCTCTCTAAAGAAAATGTCACATGAAGAGATTTCCCCAAAAGTATATAACCAAAATGTAGGAATAAAGGTATTATGGCAGCATATCAGGTGATTAACATAAATATTATATTGTTTTTCTGGACATTGTGTAGCATTTATGAACTTTTTAAATTTTGTTGTGGTTTTGTTTCTCATTCTAACTATTCACATTTTTGTCTGATTTTGGGGGGTTTTTTCTTAAAGAAAGTCTCCAGCTTTATATGTGTCAGGCCCACAAAATCTGATGCAATTCTATGGAGAGAATACAGCATGTACAAAGGCCCAGTGGTAGTGGGGTGGGAACTTTGCTGTGTTTAAGGAATAGAAGCACAGAGAGGACAGGCAGAGGAGGAGAGGAAGGTATTGCCCATAACCCTGACTTGACCTCTCACTGGCTATGTGGCCAAACAGGGATCTCCAGAGAGATCAAGGCCAAACAAAGGACCTCATAAGTCTTTCTTCAACCTCCTACCAGTGCAGGAATCCTCTCTCTGACAGCTTCCCACTGACTCTGGCTCTGCATACCCCCTGGGATGGGAAGCTCACTAAAATCCTATGCTATCATAACTCAAAACTCTGATTGTGGGAAGTTCTTTTGTCAAGCTGACCACTAACTGCCTTCAGTTCCCTCTTGGGTCCTCATCTTCCCTAGGGACCCAGAAATCATTGGTTACTGCCAGCTTCTTCCCATTTCTTTTTTTATTTCAAGAGAGAGAGAGAGCATGAGTGGGGGTGGGGAGCAGAGAGAGAAGGAGAGAGAGAATCTCAAGCAGGCTCCGTGCTGTTGGTGCAGAGCCCGATGTGGGGCTTGATCCCACGACCGCAAGATCATGACCTGAGCCAAAATCAAGAGTAGGACGCTCAACCAACTAAGCCACCCAGGTGCCCCTTCCCCATCTCATTACAGCTCTGCAGACACCGGAGGGCAGTGTTCAGGTTCGGTTCTTGCCCAGCATAACCTGGCTTCCTTCAGACGTTCCTTCTATGACTTGACTTCCAAAGTCTTTCTCATCCATCATCTCAGTGATTTCTTAACCACTCACACATATACAATGATGATGATGATAGCTAACACGAGTTGAGTGCACACTATGTACTAGGCTCTGTGTCGGGTGTTGCTTATGCCTAATCCTTAAGGCAAATCCTAGAAAACAGGTAGTCATAAGGCCCATTTTACATAGGAGGAAATCAAGGCTCAAAGAGACTAAATAACCAGGTTAGGTTACAGAACCCATACAGGTGGTACAAACAGATTCTTTGACTTCAGAGCTCATGCTTTGGATCACCACATTAAATGACTGGAATGGGAGGGGAGGTGCCTGGGTGGCTCAGTCGGTTAAGCATCTGACTTCAGCTCAGGTCATGATCTCACGGTGTGTGAGTTTGAGTGCCGTGCTGACAGCTCAGAGCCTGGAGCCTGCTTCAAATGCTGTGTCTCCCTTCCCCCTCTCCTGCTCATGCTCTGTCCCTCTCTGTCTCTCAAAAACAAATTAATTTTAAAATAATTTTTTAAAATTAAAAAAAAAAGAAACAAAAAAATAAATGGCTGGAATTAGGGGGTTCCAGTCTGTGCAGATGAGAATAATTCTGTTTCAAGGCTGTAACGTGGACATTCTGTCTGTTTTTAGTCTGCTGACCTGTCCAGTACATTGTGGGTGGACTTGCCTTATATATTGTGTGACCCAATATATAAATCAATCCGTCTTCCCCACCTTCCCCTTCACTCTGTGTATACACACACACACACACACACACACACACACACACACACAATCTTCTACTGGTTCTGTTTCTCTGCGGAACCTAGCCTGACAAAGGTCCTGTCTCCCTGCCTTCTGACTGCATGTGTCTTAACGAGGCATCTAAGATCACCAAGTCCAATCTGCATAATAGTATCCATTAATGGGACCAACGTGATTTCTGTGAGATGGCGAGACAGTCATGCAGAGCCTGGGGACTGACCTACTGCTGAAGGAAGGTGGTGATGGTGAGCTGCCATCCCTGCCCGTGAACTCAAACCACTCTGGTAGGAGAGGAAGAGCCCTGAGTATTCTTCTGCTAACCGTGTCACATTGGGTAAGTTGCTTCCCTTCTCTGGGTCTCAGTTTTCTCCTCTGTAAAACGAGAGGGCTGGGATAGATGACCTTCAAAGACCCTGCCACTCCTTCTTATCCTGAGCTGGTACAAATAACCAGAGCTTTCTGTCTTACCTGCTGCAGGATACTGACAATCTGTCAGTTTCTCTCACCCTCTGTTTTCTTCCTGGAGCGAAATCGCCCATGACCTACCTCTTAGTGTGACTATGCAGCTAACGTGCAGTAAACACCGAGATTAAGGGCACTGGCTTTAGCAGGTGGCCAAACTTGACTTTGAGTCTGAGATCCACCACCACTTGGCTCTGAGGACTCCTTGAGCAATCACCTCACTTCACCTCTCTCAGCCTGTGACCTCACCTGCTGAACAAAGACTAACGTGCCGACCTTGAAGGACTGAAGGTGAGATCAGATCCTGACTATACTTTTTTTTTTTTTTTTTTGAGAAAGAGTGCATGCACACACGTGTAAGTGGGGGAGGGGCAGACAGAGAATCCCGGGCAGGCTCCTCGCTAAGCATGGATGTCAGGATCCAACCCAGGACCCTGGGATCATGACCTGAGCCGAAATCAAGAGTTGTATGTTCAACCGACTGAGCCACCCAGGCACCCCTGAAATTAGATCCTGATTATAAAGTGCTCATCACATCTTAGGTACCTGATGAGTTTCTAGGCCTCTTTCCTCCCTGAATCCCTGTGTTCACAATCTTTCAAAGCTTTAGCCTCCTCAAAAAGGAATAAGGAACCCTACTGGGTGCTGTCCTAGTGACTTCACATACTGCTTTAATTTACTGAAAGTTACCTGCTAGACAAATAAAGGTTCACAATCATCTTTTTCCACTAGGGAAACAGGAATAAAAGGATTCTGTAGGGCAGCAGAGTGAGTCTAGGTAAAGGACACACACTCTATTCCCTTAAGTAGTAGGGGGGCCAGGAATGGGCCAAAAGAGCAGAGGGGAGTGCCTGAAAACTGATTATTTGGGGCCTCTAGCATCCTGTGCTCTCTGGGGCCCCTCCTGGGAGGAGAGGAGTCAAGTTTGTGCGAAGAGAGACTCACAATAGGAAAGGCACCAGGGCTGGAGGTGCCCTGCAGCCTGCCCCAATCCCTCCTGGCTGGGGAAGGGGAGATCTGCTCACCAGACACCTGACCCTGTGGAGGCCCTGCCCGCTGGGCCCTGCTAAAGGCCAGCTGCACCTGGTGGCAGTGATCTCAGAGCAGGGGCTGCTGAACCCAGCTGGGTATGGCCGGGGACAAAGTAGGAAACAGCCTGCCATTGTGTTCCCTCTTCCCCTGCCCCTACCCCCGGTCCGTCAGGGAGTCAGGGAGCTGAGCCCCCAGCCGCCACCTCCTTACAAAATGACCAGACCACCATTCACACCTGCTGGGCCCTGCATGCTGTGCTGAACAGGCTCCACTCTGGCCCAGGACCCTCTAATGGCCTGCAAGGGATGGGGGGGAGGGGAGAGGGACTGGCAGATGGCCACCTTCACTTGACAGTCAAGTAGAACAGGGCCCAGAGTAGGGCCAGTTTATGTGTCTGCCTCCTCCACCAGACTATGAGCAACTTGAGGTGAAGGACTAGGTCTTGATCACTGGGTCATTCATTCCAGGTAGAGGAAATAGGCAAATGCAAAGGTCCTGAGGCAGAAATGCACATTGGAGAACCATCTTGGTCAGTGAGCAGAGTAGTGAGAAAAATTACAGGTGAGTTGAAGAAGTGAGCTCTGACTGGAACACGTGAGGCCTTGTAGACCATGAAAACAAGTCTGGCTTTTATTCTAGTTGCCAAGAAATTCACTGAAAGATGCCTGCTCTGAGAGTAGATACTGCAAATAGCCAGAAAGATAGTAGCCTCATGTTCTGGCATCCAGCATGGGTAGCAGACCGTTACCTGGTCAGTCCCAGAGAGTGTGACCGCGTTCTGATGTGGAAGCACCAGGGGGGCCCTCCCCCTGCCCAGGAGCCAGAGAATAATACTTCAAAAATAAAAAATAAAAAAACACTAAAAAACATTTTTTAAAAGGGGCACCTGGGTGGCTCAGTCAGTTAAGCATCCGACTTCAGCTCAGGTCATGATCTCATAGTTCATGGGTTCGAGCCCCACATTGGGCTCTGTGCTGACAGCTCAGAGCCTGGAGTCTGCCTCTCAATCTACCCTCCCCCACTTATGCTCTTTCTGTCTCTCTCTCTCAAAAAATAAACATACATTAAAAAAATATTTTTAAGGGGCGCCTGGGTGGCTCAATCGGTTGGGCGTCTGACTTAGGCTCAGGTCATGATCTTGCGGTCCGTGAGTTTGAGCCCCGCATCGGGCTCTGGGCTGACAGTTCAGAGCCTGGAGCCTGTTTCGGATTCTGTGTCTCCCTCTCTCTGACCCTCCCCTGCTCATGCTCTGTCTCTGTCTCAAAAATAAATAAAACGTTAAAAAAAAATTTTTAAAAATATATTTTTAAAAAAGAGGAAGTGGGATTGCAGGCAGAGGAAACAGCAAGTGGGAACCTCGGAGAAGACAGAAACGTGGGGGGGATTTGGGGACCATAAGGAGTTTAGTGCACTTAGACGGTAAGATGCAACCAGGGGGTGTCTGGGTGGTGGGGGACAGCGGGGTGGCCAGCAGGGGTGCGGGAGCTCTAAGGCCTGCGTCAGATTCTTCCACTGCGTTCTGTTGTATGGTAACCAGTCCCTCCATGCTGGGCACTTGGGTTCTTTCTAGTTTTCCCCTGTTAGAAACAATGCTGTGATGAACATCTTTGTCCACACACCTCTGTGCACATGTATGATTATCTCCGTACAGTAAAGATAGGAACACCTGAGGGCTTCCCGGTGGACAGGTTGGAGCAGATTCTGTTTGCCAAACCAGTCCTGGTGCTTTTGGACAGCACTTTGCCGGGTGTCTGCTTGAAGGGTCCTGGACAGGGAGACGCTGGGAGAAGGCCTGAGGGAGCGATAGAGAGCCCTGACTGTGACCTCTGGCTGCCCAGGCCAGGTAAAGGGCAGGGAGGAGCCCCCCGGCCCTGGGCCCCACCTGTCCTGTTGCTGTACATTTATCTGTCCAGCTGTCCTGGTGCCCCAGCTCCTGGCTCCTCCCAAGGAGGCGATAAAGTTACTTCAGAGGCAGGTCTTCAAAGTTGGGGTACCAGATGCAGAGTTCAAACCCTTCACTCCTCAGGGAGAAGCTCAGAGGTTTTGTGTTCCCTCCCAATTGTGAGTCTCCCCACTAGGGGGGAGTTTTGTGGTGAGAATGTGTCTCAGCCTCTCCTACCTGCTTCGATGTGGGTTTTTTCTCCTTCGCCTGATGTGTGGGAGTCATTCAGCTAATTGTTCTGTAAGTAGCTGCATATCCAGTATATCCAGTGTCTGGGAGGAGGAGAGTTCAGGATCCTTCTACGTCACCATCTTGAGCCAGAACTACAACGGCAAAAGCACTTCTACATTGAGCATGGATCTGGGTTCAAATCACAGCTGTACCACTGAAGAACTGAGTGACCTTTGGGCCAGTTACTCAAACCCTCAGAACCTCAGTGTTCTCATCTGTATAACAGGGGAAATAACCTAGCAGGGTTACTTTGGAAGTGAAATGACATTGACAAGTACCTGGCCCATGGTCCAGCTCTCAGTAAATGGTGCTGTATATTTCCATCGTCATCGTGGGTCTCCAGCCTTTTTTGAAAGACCCACAACAGCTTTATGGGGATAAAATCTACATGCCTGACAATGTACTCGTTTAAAGTGTGCAATTCAATGGCTTTTGAGTATATTTCTCACAATCACTTTTGCAACCTCTTCAGCATCCCCCAGACCCATTTGTAGTCCTTCCCATCTCTCCTGCTGATTTCCCTCCCCCTCCAGCCCTAGGCAACCCCAGTTAACTTTCTATGTATTTGCCTATTCCGGACCCTTCAAGTAAATGGAATCATACAAAATGGAAACCTTGCACAGTCTTCTGTGACAGCCTTCTTTCACTTAGCATAATGTTTTCATGGTTCATCCATGTTTAATCAGTGTTTCATTCCCTGGTATTGCTGGCCAATATTCCCCTGTGTGGAAAGACCACATTTCATAGATCCATCCACGAGCTGAAGGACACTTGGATTGTTTCCACCTTTCGGCTCTCATGAATAATGCTGCTGTGAACAGTTACGTGTGGATGTACGTTTCATTCCTCTTGGGTATATACCCCAGGGTGGAAATGCTGGGTCATAGGGTAGCTCTATTTTTAACCTTGTGAGGATCTGCCAGACTATTTTCCAAAGCAGCTACACCACCTTACATTCCCACCGGCAGTATATGAAGGTTCTAATTCCTTCACATCCTTACCAACACTTGTTACTGTCGGTCTTTTTTTATTTTTATTTTTAGCCATCCTAGAGGGAGTGTAGCCGGATCTCACTGGGGTGTTGGTGTGCTTTTCCCTGATGGCTAACATCTCCATCTTTTTCAATGGAATCTGCTTTGTTTCCGGGGACAGGTAAATCCTGGGACACCCTTTTCCCAGTATGGAAACACTAACGTGTCCCAAAAAGAGGGAAAAAAAAATCTTATATGAAAAAAAAAAATGTCCATGACGAATTCATAACACTCCTTAGGCTTGCTCTTCCATAAATGACTGTTTCCTTGTTTGGGGACATGGGGTAGTTTCTAATTTTCTTCTATTATCTTCAATATAAAGACTGGTTGTCACATGGAAAATGTTTACGATAAGTAAACAAAAGCAGGCTGAAAAAATACCCAGTCATCATATCTGAAAACAACGTATATTTGTTAATTCATTCAAATGCGTTTTGACCAATGTGCTGTGTTCCAAGCCTCAAGCTAGCTGACAGATGGACAAGGCTGGGAAAGGAACAGCAAAGATGCAAATACCACTGGGTAGGGGTGATGGGGGCCCCGGTGATAGATTCCCCACCCTTCCCCATCTCTATTTCCCAAACTCCCTGGACTATTGTTATGGTGCCCTTGCAATGATAAAATTGAGGGAAAGAAGAAATAACTATTGATTTAAGGGTGATGGGAGAACCATTTCTTTTTTTAAAAAAGTATTTATTTTTGAGAGAGATAAAGAGAGAGTGAGTGGGGTACGGGCAGAGAGAGAGGGAGAGAGAGAATCCCAAGCAGGCTCCTCACTGTTTGCACAGAGCACAACTCGGGGCTTGATCCCGCAAACTGTGAGATCATGACCTGAGCCAAAATCAAGAGTTGCACGCTTAACTGACTGACCCACCCAAGCATCCCACAGAAGCATTCCTTGAGCCAGATCCTTCAAACCTACCATTTTATAGAATCTCCACGCAACTTGGGAGGCTAACAATACAGTAGCTAATATTTTGGCACTTACCACATGTCTGGCAAGGGGTTCCCTTCCGCTATGGTGGTCTGTCTTTCCACATTACCCACACATGTGCACAGCTGCACATAAACTCATGTTCACACTCAGATCCGCGCCTGCAGCCTTGGACATACCCAGGAGCGTTCATGCCACACCTAGACTCACATGGGCACTTACGTGCAGGACTGCTCATACCCACAGGTATGCGCATGGGCACATGTGTACGTGTGAGCTATGCACACACACATATGCATGTGCATAGAGGCCATACACTTTTGGACTCATGTCTAAGAGTGGGAAAAGGGGTGCAGATAAAGGGCCCAAAGTCCAACTTACCCTCAAAGCACCATCTGCTGCTGGCAGGTGTGTGTACAGGACTGGGTGAGGCAGGGACAGGTGGCTATAGGCTCAAAGGGCAGCAATGACCTTGTGCCAGAAACCAAGGGCCACCCACTAACTTCTGGACAGCAACTAGAGGGCCTCATCTGCTGGGCAAATCCCCAGCTGGAAGGCCTGAACTGAGACCCTACATACAGCCCAACCCTGTGCCAGGAGCTCCAGGGACTGCAGAAAAGAAGACACCATCCAGGTCCTCCAAAGGTCCCCAAGGAGTTGAGAAGACAAGATTCACATCTAGAGGAGGCCTCACATAGCGGTCAACGGCAAGCATTTTAGCGACAGCCTTCCTGGATTAGAATCTTGATTCTACCATTTACTGGCTGTATGACCTGGGCAAGTTAGTTAACTGATCGGTGCCTCAGTTTCCCCATCTATAAAATGGGGAAAATTCTAGTGCCTACCCCTTGGGTTGTTGCTTAACGAGTACTAAATAAATACATCTTTACAAAATAAGCTGTTCTGGGCAAAGGGGGTTTGGGGGTGAGGGACAGGCACTGAGTAGCAAGAAATTCCTCAGGACCCTGGCCCTGTGTCCTACTAGCTGGGTAACCTCGGACAAGTCACACAACCTCTCTGAACCTTAGAGCTCCTTATTTGTAAACGTTGCACAAACATTCTTGATCACTAAACACATAATTTATTGAGGACCTACCATGTGCCATGCATAGAGAAAATAACAGGGAGAAAGCCAGACGGTCCCTGTCTGCATGGAGCCTACAGACTCAGAAGAAGGATGAAGTGAAACCCTGGTGCACAGTAGGTGTGCCATCAGTGTTCCTTCTTTTCTACCATTGTGAAGACAATACGTCAACATTGTAGAGAGTTTGGAGAATGCAGAGGGGCTGAGGTGGGGGAGATCACTCGGAATCTCCCCGCCCCCGCCCCTAACAAAACTAGTCATTTCATTTTTGCCTGGCAAGCCAGTAGGGCCTGGCTCATGGTAAAACGCTTTAAAAAGCATTGGGATTAGGGCGCCTGGATGGCTCAGTCGGTTAAGCATCCAGCTTTGGCGCAGGTCATGATCTCGTGGTTCATGAGTTCGAGCCCCATGTCGGGCTCTGTGCTGACAGCTTGTACCCTGGAGCCTGCTTCGGATTCTGTGTCTCCCTCTCTCTGTCCCTCCCCTGCCCACACTCTTGTCTCTCTCTCTCAAAAAATAAACAAACATTAAGAAAAAGTTTTTAAAAGAGCATTTGGATTAATCAATACATTGCATTTGTGATCAGCAGAAAACAGCTAATTACACTGTAGCATATTTACTCGATGGAAAGCAACACGAGCTGTCATGGCCAGCCCTCGGCACATAGAGGCCTTTACCTTCTTTGGGACCTACAACATTTCCATGTTATAGGAAACAAAACTGAGGCTCAGAGAAGTCACGTCACTTGCCAAAGTTCACACAGAAATGTGAAGAGCCAGCTTCAGAAGCCAGAGCTTTTTGGCCCACACTGTCTCTGACTGTGGGACACAGCCAGAGATGGACAGTAGGGCTTTGGGCATGGTGACAGGGCTGCCTTTCCATTTACTGAAGCTCAGGTTTGGGGGGTCTTTGTGAGCCAGACCTAGGGACACAGGATAATTGCCAGGCTCTTAGATGGCCCTGGGGTTCTCTTCTGAGCCCAGAAAGCCCTCACTCTTACCCCCTTGGGAGCTTGGGGGCTGGCTTAGCCAGGGTCATAGCACTGGACAAGTCAGTGACTTCTGGTGCCCTCTAGTGGGCAAGGAATGAAAACCTCTGGATCCCTCAGGGACCTGGGAGCCCACCTTGTGGAAGTCAACTGCTCCTGCTGCTGCTAATGACGGTGGCCGCACAAGTGCTGACCATGTGCAGGCACTTTGACACCTAATCTCATGTAATTCCCACAATAGCTCTCTCAAGGTGGGGACCATCATTACTACTTGATATATATAATCTGAGACTTGGGAAAATGACTTACCAGGGGCATGTAGCTGGTTGGTGGCAGGGCCAGGAGGTAAGCCCTCGGTGCTCATAGGAGAGAGCATCGTCAAGGAAGCCTTCCTGCGCCATGTGACAGCCCTGCGTGGTTGGACACACGGCAGGTTCACACCCCCCACAAGACCCTTGGAGAGGGGCTCTACAGTGCATTCACCCGATTCCATATTTGATACATTTTGCAACATGAAGACACTTTAGTTGTAATTGGTTGAGACTACTGTCTCTACTCCACTGTCTAGAATGTTTTCATAATCACAGGTGATAAATATACATTAGTAATTCGTTTGACACACTTTGGTAAACGAATGAATGGATGACAGTGGAATGAATGAAGTAGCATTTAGTTCACTCTTGAAGGAAGGAGGCGATTTTCATGGATACTTCTCAGGCAGTCTAGGGTTACCCTCCACAGGGCAAACTTGGGCCATGGTGGTCTTGAATGTCAGAGTGACATTCAATCTGGACTGCTTTGGCAGGCAGTGGGGGCACTATGGGAGGTTTTAGAGCAGAGGAAGGATTTGGGTGTAATCGTCAATTAAGCAGAAGCTGAATGCCAGATAAGAGGACGGAGCCCTATGGCAGGGTGGCGGCGGGCGGGGCACAGACTGCCTCTGGTAAAACTGCCTTCAGCCAGCACCACCAAATAGCGGGTGCTCAGGTGATGGGATCACAGGGGTCCCGTCCATCACAGTGCTCCTTTCTACAGCATCCCTGGGAGAGAGAGCCCAGGCTAGGAGAGACCAAAACCTCGGTGGGCGTTCAGCCTGGATTTGTTCAACAGTTTGGTGCGCCCAGCCCAGTGTGGGAGAAGGTTGGGGCCCTGCCCAGGTCAGGCATGGGGTCTAATGGGTGTGAGGGTCCCAGGCATTACGGCATGTCCCAGCCTCTTGTTTTGAGGTGAGGCGGCCATTCCACAGAATAGGAAACGGGAGCTGGCGAGGCAGGGGTGGACCTATAAACATCCAGCTGTCCCTCTGCCTCCTTTACTAGGCGCCGCGCTACACCTTCCCTCTCCTCCAGGAGTAGAAATCAACAACCCCAACCCCCAGCTACCATGTATTTAGAACTTGTTTTGTGCCACACCCCATTAATGTCCTGTCACTTGATTGTTCTTCCAGCAAACCTCAGATTCAGAGGAATGGCTATTTCCGTTTTACAGATAGGAGCTGGAGATCCCAGAGAGGTGAAGTTGCTTACCCAGGTCACACAGCAATAAACGGTAGAAGAGAGACCAAACCAGGCTCCCGAGGCACCCCCCCGGGCCCCCCCCCCCCCCCCCATCTGCCCGGCCTCCTGTGCTGGTCCCATCTCAGGTGCAGAAACTCAGCACTGCCAGCAGAGGGAGACACGCCCTAGAAGATAAGCCCGGCTTCCCAGAGCTCTGGCCACTGGGATTCTCCCTGCGGGGAACAGCCTGGCTAAGGCTACTCTAGGATTCTGAAATGCCTGGCCTTGGGCGCCCCCTTAGTCCCAGGTTCAGGTGGGGCCTGAGGAGCACGGAGACGTGTGCAGGGGAGTGTAAAACAAAAAACATGGTTCACAGAAAAGGAAACACAATGGCTTTTAACATAGAAAAAGAGGTTTCACTCACTCCTAATAAGTGAAATCTGTGTTAAATCCACAAGCCGGCACTTGTGATGTATTAAATTGGCCGCTGTGCAGGTGAGGGTATGGAGAAACGTGCCCTCATACATTGCTGATGGGTTTAAAACTTGGCTCATGGAAGGCGATCTGGTAATAGCTATTGAAACTGCAAATCCGCATGCATCCAAAGGGCATGGAAAATACATGAATCGAAAGACTCGTACTAGACGCGCATTATTCAATATGGCGGCCACCAGCCACACCTGGCTGCTGAGCACTTGAAGTGTGGCTGGTTCCGACTGAGATGAGCTGTAAGTATAAAATACACACCAAATTTTGTCAGTATGAAAAAAAAAAAAGTAAACTAATTCCTTAATAGTTTTTTTATATTGATGTTGTGTTGTGATGAAATGTGTTGAAATGTATTTTTGATAGATGGAGTTAAATCATTTTTCAAGTTATACTTGTTCTTTTTTACTTTTAAAACATGGCTGCCAGAAAAATGTTAAATTACATAGGTGGTTTGCATCTGTGGCTCATATTTTTTTCGTAGCAAAATACACATAACATCAAATTCATTATCGAGGTCATTTCTAACTGTACAGCTTAGTGGCACCAAGAATGATCACGTTGCTGTAAACACGTGACCACCAGCCACATCCGGAACTTTTTCATCTTCCTGTATAGAAACTCTGTCCCATTAAACAACAGCTCCCCGTCCCCTCTTCCCAGGCCCTGGAAACTACCATTCTAGTCCCTGCCTCTCAAAATTTGACTGCTCTAGTCTCTCCTTCATATAAGGGAATCCTACAGTATTTGTTCTTTTGAGTCTGGCTCATTTCACCTAGCATAACGTCTTCACGGCTCACACGGTGTCCAAGTGTCCTTCCTTTTTAAGGCTGAGCAACAGTCCATTGTGTTTACGTACACATCTATTCATCAGCTGATGGACATTTGGGTTGTTTCTACATTTCGGCTGTTGTCAATGCTGCAATGAACGTTTATGTACAAATATCTGTTCGAGTCCCTGCTCTCAGTTCTTGAGTATATCCTGTAGTAGATTTTACTGGACAGCACTATACTAGAAATTTCCATAGCAGCACTATTTGAAATGCCTCCAGACTGGGAGCTGCCCAAATGCCCATCAGCAGCGGAGCGGCGAAATAGATTTTGGTATATTCACACGGAACAGCACAGTAATAATGAATGAACAGGCGCACGCACAGTGTGGATGGAGCTCACGCACAAAGCAACACATGTGCTGTGAGTCCACTTGCACAAAGTTCAAAAGAGGCAAAGCTAACCTGTGATGTTAGCAGTCAGGGTGATGGCTCCTCTTTGTGGGCTGTGAAGGGGCTTCTGAGGGGCTGGCAGCGTCCTGTTGATCTGGCACTGGCTTCAGGAGTCTGATTACTTTGTGAAAATTCACCAGCTAAACTCTCAGTTTTGTGTATATGTCAGGCTTCTGTAAGAAGTTCTAAAAAAAAAAATGCATATACCCTTTGATCCAGTGATCCTAGTTTTAGGAATTAAACTTCAGACATATTTTTCACATGTGTGAAATAAAGCAAGTACAAGGTTCTCCACTGCACTTTCTCATCATAGCAAAAAACTGGAACATCTCAGCTCACACCCACTAGGATGGCTATTATCAAACAAAACAAAACAAAAACAAAAATAGAAGCTCCTGGCTATCCAGCCAGTAGAGCGTGCAACTCTTGATCTCAGGGTTGTGAGTTCAAGCCCCATGTTGGGTGTAGAGAGGACTTTAAAAAATAGAATCTAAAAAAAAAAAAATGAAAATAAGAAGTGTTGGCAAGGATGTGGAGACTGTGCACTGTTGGTGGGAATAGAAAACAGTGTATCTACTGTGGAAAACTGTATGGCAATTCTCAAAAAATTAAAAATAGAATTACCATTATCATTCAGCAATCCCATGTCTAGGTGAATACCCAAAAGATTTGAAAGTAGGGTCTTGAGGGGCGCCTGGATGGCTCAGTCGGTTGAACATTAGGCTTTGGCTCAGGTCATGATCTCACGGTTCATGGGTTTGAGCCCCACGTCGGGCTCCACACTGGTGGTGTGGAGCTTGCTTGGGATTCTCTCTCTCTCTCTCTCTCTCTCTCTCTCTCTCTGCCCCTCCTCCACTCATGCTTTCTCTGTCTCTCTCAAAATAAATAAGTTTTTAAAAAATGTTTTAAAAAATGGCTAAAATGGCAAATTTGATATTATGCATATTTAACCACAATTAAAATTTTTAAAAAGGGAGGTGTCTATAAGGTAAGAAAAATACTCAAGATACTGTGAGTAATAAAAGTCAAGGGGGAGAACAGAGTGTAAGGAATGTTTCCATTTAAGATATCAAACTGTTAAACAGAAGACACAGAGATAGGATAGAAGTGACCTTCCAGACCAGATTACCATGCACAAAGGACTAACAAAGAAAGTGGGCAAGGACCCGTCTTCGCCCCTCATGACTTAGAGAAAGTTAAGGCGGGGGCGGGGAAGGGGGGGCCTTGGTGAGGTGCTGTGCAGGAAGGGGGTGCAGCTCAGGCCTGAGGGACCCCCGCCTGAGATAGCCAAACAGAGGCGGCACCTCCATATGTTGGACTAGAGACTAGGAGAGTTTCTGGACCAGTTGGGGGCTGAGGTGGGGGGAGGGGGGTCCGTCATCTTGGGTCCTATCCCAAGAAGCTGGAGACGGGTGTGGGATTCCTAGGGCTGAGCAAGGAGTGGCAGGGGACTTGGCGCATCCACCAAGGTCAAGGGTAAGAGGAGCCCGCAGCAACGGCCAAATTCATGAAGCCCACAACAGTGTCCCATGATGGAAACATGGGACAGCTTAAAATGTCTGCTGGCTAGAAATAAGTCAGTCAGAGAAAGACAAATATCATATGATTTCACTCATATGTGGAATTTCAGAAACAAAACAGATGAACATAAGGGAAGGGAAGCAAAAATAAGATAAAGACAGAGAGGGAGACAAGCCATAAGAGACTCAAATAGAGAACAAACTGAGCGCTGCTGGCCGGGTGTTGGCTGGGGGGGGATGGGCTAAATGGGGGACGGCCATTAAGGAGGACACTTGTTGGGATGAGCACTGGGTGTTATATGTAAGTGACGAATCACTAAATTCTATTCCTGAAATCACTATCATACTATATTTTAACTAACTTGGATTTAAATTAAAAAAAAATAATAAAATAAGACAAAACAAAACAAAACGTCTGCTGGTTAGAACACTGGACGCCAGCCAGGATGGCGGCAGCTCAGTTAAGACCCTTCCCCTTACCACCTCCACCAGCCCCACAAGCAGGGGAGAGGAGGAGGGATGGAGAAGGCCCCCACCCCACCTTCCCCACTGTGGGAAAGAAGCCGGGGAGACGGTCTAAACCCAAATCAAATTGGGAATTTCCCTGAGTATCCTGACTGGATACAATTTGAGTGGAGACCATGTTTGGGACTGAAAGTGACGGCAGAATTGTCTCTATCTAAAAGCTGCTGAGACAACATGGCTCCGTTCCATGTGCCCTCCCATTCTCCAGGGCCCTGGCAGAGGAGGGGGGGGG
>NW_026057578.1:15553901-15674415 GCF_023721935.1 Panthera uncia | reverse complement strand
GAGAGGGAGGGAGAGAGGGAGAGAGAGGGAGAGAGATAAGGAGGGAGAGAGGGAGAGAGATAAGGAGGGAGAGAGGGAGAGAGAAGCTGCAGGGTCTCTTAAGGGCCTGCCCAGAACTAGCACGAGGTTGCTTCTACCACATTCTATTGACCAAAGCAACACCCAAGGCCAACCCATCTTTGAGGGAAATAAAATCTACTTTTTGAATGGAGGAGCTAGGTCAAAGTCACATTGCAAAGGGGCGTAGGAACAGTGAGGGATGGAGAATTGGGCCCACTTTCCTAACCAGTCTCTCAAAAAGACCTTGCTTCCCTTGCAAGGGAAGCTGGGAAAGGTAGGCCAGCTGCAAGTCCAGAAAGAAGAAGCGGGTCACCGGTTCTGCCGTACCCGCCCCCTCCTCTGCTGGTGCATTTCTAGGCACCTGCCTACCGTGCTCAGCCCAGCAGGGTGGCTTAGCGAGAGCCTCTATTCTCAGATATGGATATTCTCAGCCTCTATTCTCCTGACTTCCCATTTGTGTGACCACACACTTCTGCTCTCAGGAGCTCCATTTTCTCATCTGGAAAATAGGAATATAACAATAATAATTGCCTCCCATTGACATGAGGATGATGAAAGCACTCTTCAATTCATGAAAGCCTCAGACTTTGCAAAGAACCGGCTGACACTGTGCTTTCAAAAGTGTTAGGTAACTAGAGGACACACGAAATCAAGATATGTGTGCAGACCTGGGGAGATGTGTTAACAGTGGGGGTGGGGGGAGCAATCAGAGGAGCTGTGGCAGGAGAGGTTCCTGCAGCCAAACTTTGACAGGTGATGAGCAAAATCGGAATAGACCCAGGAGACAGGGAAAAGCACGGTAGGGAGAAAGAATAGCACATGCAAAGGTGTGGAGGCTGGAACACACGTGGCATGTTGAAAGGTCCCATGCCTCACTATTTAAAGCAGAAATTCCCCAAGGGTGGGATGCTGGCTGGGCTAGGGGCTGGCGCACACTAACATGCTTGTTCCTTGGCAGGGCAGGTTCTAAAAAGGGGGGGGGGTGAAGAATGAGAAATTGAAAACAGATCATTGGGGAGAAAAGTATTTCAGGCTCGAGACAACTGTCTTTGCAGCCTCTGGCTCCTATCCCACCCATTCCCTGGCCCTGACGCAAGGCTGGCTGGAAGAAGGTGTTTCTCCTGGGATTGTTCAAGCTGAGGGCCTCGTCGGCAGGAGGCTAAAGCCTACCCCGTTCCTGTCTGGGTGCCAAACTCTACACCAGGCTTAAATGGACCCACAGCCTGACAGCATACCTGAAGCCATGTGAAATGCTCCCTTGATTCTCCCCTCAAGATACGTTCTGTTATTGTCCCCATTTCCCAGATGAGTAAACTGAGGCTTAGAGAAGTTAACTGGCTTACCCACAGCCACATGCCCAGCCAAGGGTGAATCTGACCGATTCCATTGCCTTATCCTGGGCCTAGGGTGCAGGTAGAGTAGGGAGATGTTTAGAACAGCAAGGAAGAGCATTCCATGGGGTACAGGATTTAGTGTGTGAGGTGGTACAGTGCAGGGAGCAAGTGTTTGACTCAGAAGTCAGATTTTGGGGGCTGTTTGTTACAGCAGTATGACTTAGCCTATCCTGACTGATACAAGTCATGAGAAACAAAGTTACACGTCCTTTAAAAGGTTACAGCTTACTGTCTTCCTCTCAGAAGCAGCAATTAAAAAAAAAATAGCAACTAATTTTAAACTTTGACAAAGTACATGTAACATAAAATTTGCCACCTTAACATTTGAAAATGTACAGCTCTGTGGCATTAAGCCCATTCACATGGTTATGCTGCCATCACCACCATCCATCCCCAGAGCTCTTGTCATCCTGTGAGGTTCAAACTCTGTTTTGAATCTGTTTCCATCAAACATGAACTTCTCCTTCCCCTTCCCCAGCCCCAGGCCACCACGCTTGTACTTTCTGTCTCTATGCACCTGATTACTCCAAGTACCTGAACGTCCTCATGGTTCATCCATGTTGTAGCCTGGGTCAAAACGTCCTTCCTTATCAAGGCTGAGTAATATTCCGTTGCACGTACATTTGTCATTCACTCACTCAACCATCTCCCATGGACACCTGGGTTACTTCCACCTTTTGACTGTTGGGAATAATGTTATACATAGGGGAGCACAAAAATCCAGAGCCGCATTATAAAGCAAAGTTGTCGGGGGAGATACGTGCACTGACCAAGACGCCAGGAGACTCCAGGCCTCCGGATCCACCACTAACTTGCCGTGTCGCTTTGGGCACATGGCTTTCTGCATCCGATTCAAACTCTCCTTGCTTCGCTGCCTACCTCACGGTAGCGTGCGGAGACCCAGTGGGACCGTGCCGTATGAACGCTCCCTGCAAAGAGAAGCCACGAGAGACTGTTATTGCTGTTACTTAGTGGGCTGAGGGTGATGATTTCCCAAAGGCATGAGTCACTAATGGTGGAATTCTAGGCATCAGGAGACACAGTTCTGGGCAACAGAGACCAGATTCCACACAGAGCAGTGACCCTGACCCTGAGCCTGCTAGGGAGCCACACCCTCTCTCCTTGGCCACTGGCTGTTGTGAAGAAGCAGTCAGTGAATGTCATATCACATGGTCCTTAGGGTGGAGCCTGCAGCTCTTATTGCCTCACATGATTGTTAAGGAGGCCCAGAAAGGGTGATACACTTGCCTGGAGCCACACAGCCAGAGAGCAGTGGAAGCCAGACTAGAACTCAAAGCTCCAGACTCCCAGACCTGCACCACCCTGCCTACCATGCAACTCTAGGAAGAGGGTCTAGGGACTGAGCTCTGGAAGAGCAGTTGGGGCAGGGAGAGAATGGGGGCCCAAGTGGCCTCACAGGGAAGGGGGAACTTTCTTCTTTGGTATCATGGAGATTGACCTAAGAACCTCTCAACTTACAGCCCTCTCCGTACTTTCCAAAATCCCGAGAGCACTCGTGATAACAATACTTGCTACTATTAATTGAACCCTTCCTAAGTCCCAGGCTTAGAGCTGAGTACCTCACGTGCTGGTCTCCTTCATCCCTCCAGTGAGCTAGGAACCAGTGTTATACCATCCAAAAGCCCCCAAACCTGAATTCAATGGCATTTTCCAGGTCATAAAATGCGAAAAGCCCAGAGCTGGCTTTGAACCCAGGGCAGCGTGCCTGTGGTATCTGTGTACTGAAGCGCAATGATTTACTGCTTCGGCTGAATTCTGTAACAGTTGTGAGGTCAGGGGTGGGGGTGGGGGAGGGCTGACTTCACCCATTGCTCAAGCGGGAAAACTGAGGCTTGGAGCAGATTAGTGGCATGTGGACAAGAGGAGGAGTCAGGGCTGGGTCAGGGCAGGCTTCTGTCCAGCACATCTGCTCCGGGGAGGACAAAGCTCTTCTAGGAGTGCTGCGGCCCCTGTCAGACCTAAGCAGGATGGGGAGGGGGTAGCGATGGAACCTATGTGGGCCCCCTCAACCCAGCAATAACGACAGCCAGCACTTAAGGAGCGCTAACCAGGCTCACGGTCTTCAGCTTGACACCTCCTCTGGATTATTTCATTTCGTCTCCACCCACGTTGAAGGAACTCACCTTCCTCTCCTCCCTTTGTAGATGGGAACGTTCAGGTTCAGGGAGGTGATCTCACTTGTCCAGCTGGCCAGGCTAGAAGGTTGTGGAACTGATATGTGAAAGTCTGGCCTTTTACCCACCCTGCAAGATCCCCTCCCCAAGGAGAGGAGAGAACAGCAGCCCGAGTAAGCCCTGCACAGCCCGCCAGGACTGAGGCTCGGGAGATTCCATTTGCCAAGGGTCCCCAGGTACGCTGTTCTCAGAAACCCATATTCCTCAAGCGGAGCTATCATGCATGGTGATTCAACAGCCCCCCTTCCCCGCTGATTCTCCGCCGTCCACAGGATAGAGGATCCACGGGGTGTGGGCCCGAGGGCTGAGCCAACAGAGGGGCTGGTGACAGCAGGTCGGCCCAGGCAAATTTGGCTACCTACAGAAGCCTTCCCCTCCCTGTATGTGCCGCTCTCAGCACTGGCCAGGGAGGAAGGCAGCGTCTCCCAGGCCCCATCCTTTCGGGGCCCTTGATCCAGCTCAGATCCAGAAACGACTGCCCATTCTCTTTCCTGCCTCCGGCCTTCTCTCTAGAGCCTTGCCTTTGCTCTGGGATAGGGGTGGGCAATGTGTTCAAGAAGTCTCTTCTCCAGCCCCAGGGGCTAAGCCATTCAAGATTCTCCAGTCCCCGTGGCTCGTTTTCAGGGACGGGCTTGTGTATCGGCTGGGTTAAGTCATGCTAGCCGCTGTAACAAATACCTCCAAGATTTCAGTGGCTTTCCACCATGTTTGGTTCTTTCTCACATGCCCGTATGGGAAGTCTTAACAGAAACATTTGATCTGTACAGCCATTTAGGGACAGAGACCCTCCCTTCCTAGCTTGTGATTTGGCCTTCCTCGTCCTTATTCAGCAGGCAGATGGGGAAAGACGGCAAGGATCGTAGGCCAGACCTGAAAACGATGCATTTATTTCTGCTCATATCCCATTGGCCAGACTCGGTCACATGGCCACACCTAACTGCACAGGGGGCTGGGAACTGTAGCCTGGCCGTGCACCTAGAAAGATGGCTATCAGTGAGCCCTAGCGGACTTCCATGGGAATATGACCCCGTTCTCATGGAGGAGACACAAAGTCTGCCAGGGGGTTCTGAGGAGGGCTTGCCTCGATTATAAGAAGCCGTGTAGGGAGACGTTCCTCTCTTCTTCCCTTTAGGTGGTTGCATGAGGGTATGATGTCTGAAACTTTGGCAGCCATGTTGAGACCATGGGGAGCCATGCCTGAGCCCTAAAGCCAACACATGGAAGACGCTGGCGCTGAAGTACGGGTCCCGGATGACATCACTGAGCCTCTGAACTAACCACTCCTGGAACGACCCAGCCTGCAGAGTGCTTGACCACAGAGGTCTCTACTGTGGAATTCAGGAGCATCAGGGTATTCTACTATTTGCAGTCAAACCTCCTGACTGACACTCAGGAGTGAATGCTGGAAACAGCCGGCCCGTCGCACAGGCTGTTGTGCTTATTTTAGGGGAAAGGGTGGGGAAGGTGCGGCAGTTTGAACACAAAATGAGCAACTACTTATGTGCCAGGACCCTGACATATGTAGGGTCTATGTGGGGATAAACTGCCCGGATTCAAATCTTGGCTCCATCACCTCAGCAGCCCGTGACCTTGAGTAAGTCACTGAACCTCTCTGCCACAGTTACTCCATTCCTAACATTGGGGTGCTTCTAAATATTCCACCTACTCGGTAGAGGATTAAATGTCCAGTTCATGTAACCAGTCTAGCACATTATCAGTAAACGTGAGCTTAAAAATCCTGACCAGACCCTGAGGGGTATGAGGAATATTAACCCCATTTAAGAGATGGGGAATCTGAAGTTCAAGGAAGTGAAGTCTAAGAGCATACAAATAAGGAGAGACAGAACCTGGATTTGAACCCAGGTCGAGTTGAGCACCTACAATGTGCCAGGCATTGTGGCAGGTGTTTAGTTACATTAGCCCATCGGATTTGCACAGCAGCCCTGCATAGGAGGTGGTGCTGTTATTATTTATTCCTACTATTTATTCCCATATCACAGAGGTAATGAAAGTTGCCTACAAGTAGGGTCAGGATGTCAGCATTTGAACCTAGGCCTGGGTCCAAGCCCTTATTCTCTCTACCTTTTATCAACCTCCCTCACAGGGACCCACAGACTATGATAGTAGACCCTCAGGCATCGGAGGAATAAGACACTTGGCCCCCACGGCTGTTCAGGGTCTCCTGAACTCATTCCCCAAAGCTGGCTGCCAGTTCAGCCTATCTCCAAGGTTGTCCCAGTGATGGCTATACCCTTGCTCTGCCAGGAAAACCAGGACCTGAAGCAGAAAATCCTGAGAGAGGCAATGCTTGGCTCAGTTTATAAAGCAGAACTTTAGGAGCTGAACCGTAACGGAGTAGGCTGCCTTGGGGTGAGCTCCTTGGTCCTGGGAGAATACAAGGAAAGATTGGTGGTCAGTCTTCTCCTGTGAAGGTTTTAGAGGCAGTTCCTGCATGGAAAGATACTGATTCGAAGACCTTCCAGTTTTGAAAATCTGTGATCGTGAGACTCCCAGATTCTGATCTAAGACCACACAATACTCAGAATCTAGGGATCTAAGATTGTGTGCCTTTGCCCCCCTGCGTTTTCTGTCCCCACTTCAGGCTGTTGGACTGTGACTCAGGGAAGGGATATTCCAGTGAAAGCAGAGAATAACAACTTTTTAGGTTTCAAAAGCCCCCCTTCCTCCCCAAAAGACCATTCCTAAAGGGACTTGGGGCATAGTGAGTACATCATGAGTCAGAGAAGGGCAGGCTTCCCTGCTTTCTCCAACCTTTGGGATGGTGGCTGTTCCATCCATCTGGGTCCTGGAGTGAGGGGACATGAAGCCGGCGGCCGGGGGCCTGAGTGCAAACAAAACCTGAGAAACAAGGTTTTGGGGGTGGTTGTTACTGCACTGTGACCTGGCTGACCCTGACCGATGCACATTCCTTCCCCTCCCCCTTCGCCTCCTCCCAAATAAGAGAGCTGGGAAGGGAGCCAGAGAAAAAGCTACGAGTGAACATTTTTTTAATTTCTTGGGTCAACGTGACCCCAGACGGTTCTGAGGAATCCAAAAGTAGAGCGAGGAAGGTATCAAAAGATGAAACGATCACGTGGCCTGTGTAAGCCAAGGGGGCCTGAGACACCCTCACACTGAGACACAACCACAGGGAAAATGCACACACACGTGTGTGTGTGTGTGTGTGTGTGAGAGAGAGAAGAGCTGGGGAAGAAAACAAACGGATCAAGATTGATTTTCTGCCCACTTGTGAAGTGGGATGTCCTAACAAACATTCAGGATAGATTAATTTCCTGCTCATCTGAATTAACTGAGATTTGTACCTGCTACCCATACTCCTAAAATTTCATAATCCCCAGAGTCTTGGATTCTGGGCTTTTACCATGACTCCTTCCCCAGGTGGGAGGTTGTAGGTACATGGACAGGACAGCAGCCAGAAGACCTGAGATCTGCTCTCAAACGTCACCCTCCCAGGGATGCCTCCTCCGGCTCAAAAACGGAACTCTCTCTGACACCTGGGCATTCCCCATGCTGCTTCCTTTTTCTCCAAAGCACTAGCATCAACTGACACACTGTATATTTTACTTATTCGTTTATTGTCTATTTCCTCCACTTGACTGTAAGTTTCAAAAGGGCAGAGAGATTCCTTCCTTCCTTCTGTTCTTTTTTCTATCTTTCTTTTTTTCTTTCTCTCCTCCTTCCTATGTGTCTATAAAATACTTCAAACCTACAGAAAAGCATAGAAAACATATCATGAACACTCATTTGCTATTTGCCCATCCCCTAGGTTTAACAACTGTTAAAATTTTACTCTATTTGCCTCATTTTTGTTTTGGTACCAGCGTTTCCTAAGTAAACACTATTCATCATGATACTTCCTTTTTAAAAGCTTGAAACCAGAGGGTTTTTTCTCTTGTATTCATTGCTTTATGATTTACTGCCTGGAAGTTGGTAGGCCTTCAGTAAATAGCTGTTGAATCCTCATGCAAGGAGGTATTATTATCTCCATTTTTGGAAGAGGAAACAGGCACAGAGAAGTCAAATAACTTGTCCAAGGCCACACAGCTAGGAGGCGGTGAAAGGGGAACGAGAGTTCAGGCAGGCTGAGGCTAGAACCCAGGCATTTCCTGCACTAGAGTCCTCTAGGAGACTTCTTCAACTGGGATGTTCCTTCATCTTCTCTGCCCACCTGTCCCATCCCACCACCATCCAAGAGGAGACCCAGGGCAGGGAGACGGTTCACAGGCTAGCCAGAAGCAGGCCATGCCCTATCTGGGCACCTGGGTGGTCTCTATAAAAGCTGGGGCCCTCTCTCTTGCCCAGGGGTGGAGACAGAACGCTCCTTTCCAGTTGAGTGACCTTTGGGGTTTGTTATGAGTAGAGATTCCTTCTGGGGAACGTGATGGCTGATGCTGGAAGGCCGAGTCCCCAGACTTAACCCACAGGAATGTGGGGAGGAATCTCCAGGCCTCTGCCCTGCAGGCCAGCTCTCTGGGCCGCCTTGGGCCAGCCAGAGGAGGGCGGTTCTAGGCAGCTGTCCCGGTTGCTGGGCCTTCTGGGGAGGCAGATTGGGACCTTTTATTCCTGGACTGGGAGGCAGCTCCATAAAAAGAGGTCCAGGTTTCAAAACCAAAGAATCCTGAGGTCTGCATCTTCCTAGCCATGTGATGCTGGACAGGTGCCCAGGCTGGCAAAGCCTCGGTTTGCACATCTATCAAATGGGGAGAATTATCGTCCCAACTCACAGCAGATCTGGGACTAGGACGGGGCAGGCCAGGTGCCCAAGACACAACATTTAAGGAGGCGCTGGCTCTCAGGCAGGAGAGAGTACGTACCCCTTAAATTATGTACCCGTCACCTCACTGCTAACCCTGGTCCCCGCCCTTCTTCCCAGGGTTGTTGTAGGCAAGAAATGAGATATTTTGTGCAGGGCACATTAACACAGTGCCTGGCACATGCCTCACTCTTTGGGAAAGGCTGTTGTTGTTATTCTTACCGACTGCTTTTCAGAAGTAGGCCGGGCCCTTGCCCAGCCACGGTCCCATTTCCGGTCTCTCTCATTGGCCTGCGTCTCTTCCACCTGGGTAGACTGCGCCGTTTTCATGATTTATCCCCTTCTCGCAGGATTTGACCCCTACAAATTTCATGACTTTCCTTGGCCTATGGCTCCTGCTCCACATTGACGGCACACGAACAGGGATTGCCCATATTGACCGTGGGCTTTGAGTGTGCCGGGCACTGTGCTAAGCACGTAGCTGCCACCTCCCATCTAATCCTTACCGTGACCCTATGAGGTAGGAACTATGATGTGCCCATTTTGCAAATGAGGAAACTGAGACACTGAAACAGTAAGTGACTTGTCCTATGATGGGAGGGCCAGAGCTCAGGGCAGGCCAAGGTGGTCTGACCCCACAGCCCGCATGATGGAGCCCAGACATGGCTCCTTCTGCCTTTCACCGGCCTGTGCCCCACAAGGTGCAGACACAGGACTCAAGGCAGGGGCCCCAATGCCAATTGGAGAAGACTGACCTCCCTGAGCTAAATCAGGTGCCAGGCACCTGGGGACAGGGGGATGGCCCAGATGCCCTGTGGGCATTTCCAGGCCACAGCGGGTGGTTTCTGAGTTCTTCCCAGACCAGACAGCTTTCTGCTTTCAGGCTCTGGCGGTAATGACATTGAGCTCTTATTTGTGGAGCATTCACCCTGAACAAGCCCCATGCTCCGTGCCCCACATTCAAAACCCCAAGCAATCCTCACAGTGTTCCTCTCGTTCATGATTGTCTATGTTATGAATGAGGGAGACCTCAAGGCACCCAGCGGGGGGCACGGCCCAAGTATAGGACAGGTCCAACGTCTGAACTCCCATTTGTCTGAATGCCAGGTGGGCTGGGGGTGAAGACGGAGCTGCTGAGGGCCTTGTGGGCACCTCCCCACCCCCACCCCGCCCGTCTCTGCTACCTTCTGTGTCTCCTCCTGCTGCTGGCAGCCACTGTGGTCAAAATGGGATCCACCCCCAAAGTAGGTCACTGAGGGGACTGGGGCTGAGGAAGAAGGCACGTTTCTGGGCTCCAAGGACTCCAAGCCTGGCCACTCCATGACCACGCCCTGTGCCCCAAAGGCACACATACATTGCTTTGGATGAAGTGGAATCTGGGGCAGGTAAATTTCGATCTGGGGGAGATAGCTCAGCGCCAGGAGCCACGCTGGGGTTTGTCATTTATACAAATTGGTCCGGTCTCATACAAACACTGCTCGGGATTGTTCAGGGCTTCTGTACCCCACAGGACAGTCTAAGCCTTTTCTTGGCATTCAAGGCTGTTTGCAGACGTCCCTCAGTCTTGCCACCTGTCACTCTCATCACTCATGCACCTCAGCCCTGCAGGCCGCAGCCCTTGCTATTCCACAAACAGGTCGTGCTGCTGAGACTAGGAGGTGGCCTGGCTCTCTGTCTTTGCCTTTCCACAGGCGAGGCTCTCTGCCTAGAGGGTCTTCCCTCCCCCAAGATCCTTCTGGATCTTCTCAAGCAGGGCTGGGCACAACTCTGAACTCCCAGGGTTGCTGGCAAAAAACCTACATGGACAATGGGTAGCTTAGTGGTTAAAAATGCAGGCTTTGAACTGAGGCATGGGTTCAGTCCTGGCTTCGCCACTCACCAGCTGGGAGACGTCGGGCTGGCCTCTCTGAGCCTCGGTTTGCTTCTCTGAACACAGAAAGAATGACACGACCGACTCCATGCTGGGGAATCAGAAGGATGTCATGCACTTGAAGCATTGCGCTCAGTGCCCATGGCCTCTCTGCGTTCAGAAAGCATCGGGTGTTCCTCTGCTGGCCCCGCCCCCAGGTTTAAACCCTGAGTTGCTGGCAGTCTCCTTGCTGGGTGCTGGGATAGAGCAGTGACTGGGATCGTGTGGCCCCTGCTCCCACAGAGACACTGGAGAGCCACATGTTCACCAATTCATTTCCATTGTGACTACAGTAATTAGGTACATCACAGCCCGACCTCCTAACCCCCCAAACCCTCACCTTGATCTTGAAGCTCCCTGGGGCAGGAACCAAATCTGATTTATCTGCATAACCTCAGCTCCTCAGTCATGGTGTGGATGCCCCGCAAATATTTCAGTTGAAAAGATTTCCATAGCAAACAGGGCACTGAGTATGTGAGAGCAACTCTGTGGTACATTTTACACGAATGAGATCATTTCATTATATCAATGTCTCCTTGTAGTGGGTACTATTATCATCACCCTCATTTTACAGACGGGGAAACCAAGGCACAGAAAAACTGAGCAAACTATCCAGAGTTATACAGCCAGTGAGGGGCGATGTCAGGATTTGAACCCAGGCAGCCTAGCTCCAGAATCCACTGGCTACTTGCTTCTTGTGAGTTGATGCCATTTTCCAGGGTGTCCAGAAAGGGCCTTGTCCCCTGACCCAGCTCAGGAAGCTCGACCAGGGGGCCCAGAGCCAGCCTGAAGACCTCACCCATCTCTACCACCCCCTGTTCTCTGGGGGGTGGGGGGGTGGGTCCTCTGCTCTCCACTCTCCAGGTGGGCCATGAGGAAAACAAGGCTTCAGCTGCAGCTTTGATGTCCTCTGCCAAGCTGGCACTTGGAGGCCTGGGGGGCCTCAGGGGATCCCAGCCCGGCAGCTGGGCCGGCCTCAGGGCCAGGGTTTCCGTAAACACCCCCAGTGAGCCAGCCCCATGTGGCCAGTCCGTGGGCTGCTGCTGGCCTCGAAGGCCGAGGTTTGGCTGACCCTGTGAGGCTTCCTGTAGCACAACCACTTCCAGCCCCTCTGCCTGGCTGGGCTTCCAGTAATGAAGTGTTTTCTGTGGGGCAGGCTGGATGGGGCACTGGGGGCCTCTCTGTCCCACGTGCTGCACTGGGCTCCTGGAAGCCGGTCTGGGTGCCCCTTGCTGCAGCCCGGACGGCCCATCTGGTGTCTGAGGGTGAAATCACCTCTACGGAGGCAGGTCTTGGGTTCCTGAGAGTGGGGGCTATGCCCAGAGGGAGGGTGTGGCTGGTCCTTTTGGAAGGGCTGTGGGGTGAGAGAAACTGCCAGGCAGCTTGGAGATGGAAGGGCAAGTCTCAGCTGTGGCTACGGCCTCCTCGCCGCCCGGAACAAGCAGCTGCGAGGGGCTGTGGGGCAGGGGGCAGAGACTGAGGGGGCACGAGTCACAAGGAGCGTGCCATCTCCTGAATGCCGCTATGCCCAGCCCTTTAATTCTCATGACAGCTCTGCTTGGAAACTGAGGCCCAGAGAGGTGAAGTGACTCACCCAAGGTCACGCAGTGAGTGACAGAGCCAGGACGTGATCGGGTCTCTCCCTGCCCCCTGAATCGCTTCTATCTTATTGTCTGAATCCCAGACAGTAGGAGCTGGGAGATGCTTCCAGGCCATCTTTTAAGAGGAAGTAAATCACAGTGGTCAGGACTTGGGGACTGCTGGTGGGTGGGAGAGGGCCCGGAGCCCCAGCTGAGGGCCCCCTCCCTCTGCTTCATCCCAAACCATCTTCCCTGGGCCGGTTTTAAAAATGTTAGTTTTAGGGCGCCTGGGTGGCGCAGTCGGTTGAGCGTCCGACTTCAGCCAGGTCACGATCTCGCGGTCCGTGAGTTCGAGCCCCGCATCAGGCTCTGGGCTGATGGCTCGGATCCTGGAGCCTGTTTCCGATTCTGTGTCTCCCTCTCTCTCTGACCCTCCCCCGTTCATGCTCTGTCTCTCTCTGTCCCAAAAATAAAAAAAAATAAAATAAAATAAAAAAAAAACGTTAAAAATGTTAGTTTTGTGTGGGAGTTTGTTCTGAACAGGGGTCTGCTGTCTTGAGAAGGGGGTTCTGAGGCAACTAGGAGTCAGGAGTGGGGCTCCCCTCCCCCTACCTGGGGACCCTGGGGCCCAAACTGACGCCTGGCTGGTGACTCACTCCCTTCTTAGCACATCCTCCTGTCCCATGACTGAGAGCCCTGTGGGGGCGGCTCCCAACCAGGGTCCCCCTAACAAATGCCCTCCCCACCCCCAACACACATAAGGACTGGGAACAATTAACTCATGGCTCAGGCCAGGCCAGATGTTCACGTGGGTATTGGGTTTGCTAACCACATGCGACTCAAGGGCTCCCTCAGAGCTGGAAGTCTCCCAAGAGGCCACAGAGGGCCACCTTGTCATGTCACAGCAGGGGAACTAAGGCCCAGAGAGGGCAGGTGACTGCCCTACGGCCACTTAGGGGTAGAGAGGAGGAAGGAAGCTGGCATCCTGATGCCTGATCCAGAGCTTTTCTGCATCTCCAGACAGTCCCTGGATTTCCCAAGGCAATCCCTCTTCCCAGCCCCAGCCACAAACGTCCCCCGCCAACCGACACAGGGCCCTCCATGACCATGACCCACAATGTCCCCCCGAACTGACACAGGGCCCTCCATGACCAGGCCTCTCCAGCTGCATTTCGGCCTGCCCCTCACTTAGCCCTCCAGGATTTATCCAGGCTCAGCCACTCACAGCTCCTGCCCTCGTGCTACTCCCAGGCCTTTGTTCTCTCCCAGCCTCTATTTTAATGGACTTTTTGCCTGGACAACTCCTACTCTTGCCTCAAGACTCGGCTCAGATGTCACCTCCTCCAGTAAGACTTCCAAAGCCACCTCTCCCACCTCCCAGACTGGGCTGGGTCCTCTTCTCTCATTGCCTTCCCAGTTACTGTGCTTTAATCACCTCTGCTCGTCTCTCTCTTCCCCTATAATCTGTGAGCCCACTGGACAGAGACCTTATTTAAACATTTTTTTTTAATGTTTATTTACTTTTGAGAGACAGAGTGTGAGTGGGGGAGGGGCAGAGAGAGAGAAAGAGAAAGACACAGAATCTGAAGAGGTTCCAGGCTCTGTGCTGTCAGCACAGAGCCCGATGTGGGGCTCGAACTCACAAGTCGTGAAATCATAACCTGAGCCGAAGTCGGACGCTTAGCCAACTGAGCCACCCAGGCACCCCTTAATTAAAGTTTTCCTTTTAAGTTTATTTTGACAAAGAACAGAGCACATGAGTGGGGGAGGGGCAGAGAGCAAGAGGGAGAGAGAGAATCTCAAAGCAGGCTTTGCCTGCTGTCAGCACACTGCCTGATGTGGGGCTCGAACTCACAAACCGTGAGATCACGATCTGAGCCGAAGTCAAGAGCTGACGCTTAACTGACTGAGCCACCCAGGCGCCCCTTGAGACCTTATTTTAATTCTTTATGTACTCATAGGGCATGGCCCACTACATTCAGTGCTTGTTGAATGAATGCATGGGTGGATGGATATACAGATGAACAGCTGGACTGAAGGACAAATGGATGGATGGATTAGGTATGGATATGAACATGTAATGCCACCTTTAGGGACTCAGTGAGAGGTAAGTCCCTGGAGACCGAACGTCCTGAAGGATGGAGGGGCTCTTTGATGGGGAGGGAATAACCTATTATCTGCATCCTCCAAGAGATGTCTAGCAAAGAGCAAATCCACCTGTCCTGGCACCCAGTCCCTCGTGAACAACGACTGGTTCCAACTCAACGTGGTCTCCTGAACTCTGACTAGTCAGACATCAGTGAGTCTACAGGAACCACCTCTGCCTCCTGACATTCTAGAATTCTATACTCCTGAGGTCCCTCCCTCCATGCTTCCCTCTGGATCAGACCTGACACTCATGCTTCCAGACACAGAAACAGATTCCTAGAGCCAAGAGGCCCTAGAAAATATGGAGTTTGCCCCAGTCCCATTTAACAAATGAGGAAACTAAGGCCAAGCAAGGGCAAGGAATTTTCCCAAGAATGTCTAGCCATAGAGCTGGCATTAGAGCTTGGGTCCCCCAATTCACTCATGCTTGCAACAAATATGTAAGCAGCACCTAACATATGCCAGGTTCAGTGCCTTCTCCCTGGCAGACTAGGTCTGTAAATAAACCCTCATGCCAATTTCCAAAGCCCTTTCCATGTCCCATCATGACTTCCTCCCAGCTCCCCAGCAGGCTTATCAATGCTTCACCAGCTGCACCCTTGGCACAGCCCCGGGTGCCAACCCCCTCACCCAGCAAGTGAGGACCAGTTCACTGCCAGGCCTCCCAGTTCACACTGCTGCATGAGGCCGTGTGCAGAGGCGGTCACGTGCGTGGGCTGAGAGCTCCGCATTCCAGCCCCTTTGGACCCTGTGTGTCCCTGCACACAGAACCTTGCCAGCTCAGACTGAAGCCAAGTGTTAAACTGTTCAAGCCCCACAGCTGTCCTAAGGGGTGGGAGAAGGAGCTCATCATGGCACCTGGGATCTCAGGCCAGAAGCACACCTCTGAACTCCGGCCCAGACCGGGGAGTGTGTGGAAGGAGAGGCCGGGAGAGGTGCCTGGGGGCTGGGTATTTGCGGACCAGCTGAACTGGCAGGAGGCAGAAATTCCATTGGCACACAAATCACCTGTGGGTCTCATTAAAATGCAGGTTGATTCTGGGCGGGGCTTGGGATTCCTCCTTTCAAACAAGCACCGGGGCGCTGCTGATCTCGGAGCACACACGTGGGGAGGGAAGGGCCAGACAATCAGGCCCAAGATGAAGAAGACCTACCTGACTCCATTGGACTCTTCGTGAGCAAAGATAAACCTTCGTTGGGTCAAGCCACTGAGCTTTAGGGATTTGTGACGTCAGCATAGCCTAATGTCCCCGAGTGACACATTAGGATAGGGGACTGTCCTATGTAGTCAGGCCACCAATATTTACTGAGTTGCTGCCATAAACTCATTTTGTGCCCCAGGGGCCTCCCTCTTCAAGAGGCGCCCACTCTCCGGTGACGCAGTGCAAGGCGGGCACCTGAGAGGGAGAGTCCCTTAAAGTTTGCTCCCTTGGGGCATCTAGGAGCACCCCTTAGTGCACCTTAATCCCAGCACTGTGAGTCATGGGGGAGCCGGATTTGAAGCCAGGACCTTTTGACTTACGAGGCTATGTTTCCTTCCGGTAACGCAAAGGGGAGACTGGCTCATTCTGGGATCTTATCTAGGGGGGTGGCTACAGCAGCAGCCAAGAGACTCATGGGTTCCTTGGACTGTCCCATCCCTCCAGCACCAAACTCAGCGGTTTGGAGCCCAGCCCACTCGCACCCGGTCAGCAAAGTGGCAGTTCCCGCCGCAGGCTTTCAACACTCTGAACTGCGTGTGGAAGGCTGGTCTCTGACACTTTCATCACCAAATGCCCCGATGCCAGCCTGCGTGCTTCCAGAACTGGCCAGGCCCCAGGGCCTCCCCTCCCTGTCCACATGCTGCCATCCTCAGTTATTAGAATAAGTTCCAAGCAAACAGCCACACTTTGACTCAGAGGGGCCCGCCGGGGGAGGGGTGGGTGGCAGGATTTCCACTCATCTCTTGTCGCCTACCTGGCTGGCGCTGGCCCATGCCTTCTTCACTCCCCCAGGACCCCACGGCGGCCTCACCTCCCCACTGCCTGTGGAGGCTCCCCCTCAGATGTTGCCATGAGCAGCTCCTCCCCACACGGAAATCCTCCCGTCTTCCTTCTTGCCTCAACGAGAGAAGTGGTTCCACGCCGCTCCTCCCAGGGAAAACTAATCAATGCTGATAGAGGTCAGAATAGTGAGTACCTGGAAGGGGCATGAGGAACCTTCTGGAAATGTATCTTGCTCTGGGTGGTGGTTACATGGGCGTGCACACATGCAAAGAGTTGTCGAGATGTACACTTCACACTAGCACGTTGCCCCTCGATCTAAAAAACATATGCCACAGAGAGCTCTAGGAGCCGTAGCCAAAATAAATAACACAAACCACAACGGAAGGTTCTGGAGTCAGATGGACCAGTAACTGAAAACCTGGCTCTAGTGTCTAGCTGTGTAACCTTAGAGAAGTTACTTATCCTCTCTGAACCTCACCTTTCTTACTGAGGCATACATTGTGAGGATTAGAAACACTACTTTTTATAAAAAAAAAAAAAATACTTAGCACCCAGCTGGCTCCCTCTGAGGGCCCTTTTCTTTCATTGTTGTTAAAACCAGTGGTCTCAGCAAAGACAGAGCATGGGAGTGGTCTTCCCTGGGTGCAGGCAATAAGAGGGGCACATCGTCTGAGAGAATTTAAAGGTAAAATTGATGAGGGGCACCTGGGTGGCTCAGGTGGTTGTGTTCAACTCGTGATTTCGGCTCAGATCCCGATCTCATGGTTCGTGAGATCAAGCCCCAAATCGGACTCTGTGCTGACAGGGCAGAGCCTGCCTGGGATTCTCTCTCTTCCTCTCTCTGCCCCTCCCCACACTTGGGTGCTCTCTCTCTCTCTCAAAATAAATAAAATAAACATTAGAAAAAGATAAAATTGATGAGAAGTCAGTATATAAATATAAATCACATCAATCATAAATTCATGATAAAGTACTTTGTCCTGAAAATATCTTTTTTTTGGTCCAAGTTCTAAACAATTGATGCCGTAGCTGTTGAATTTTAATAATGCGTATGTAAGCTTCAAATTAGCACATTTTAATTTCTTATCCTTTAAAAAACCTACGTGGAAGTGAACTTGGAGAAGTCTAGGAAGACAGTTGCCCAGTGCACATGAGCCCAGGAGCACACGTTCACCGAGAGCAGAAGTGCCTGACAGTTTGGAATCTTGCGCAGCACCTGTCTCTAACCCTGGGGGGTGACAGTTCTGCACCCCGACAGTAGATGAAAAGCATCAGTGGATGCTGAGTGACAGTGAAGACGGAGATAGAGGTCTTTCAATTCTCTCATTCTATGTGACTCCTTGGAATTTGGGTCTGTGCTAAAAATTTAAAACGGTGAGGGGTGCCTGGGTTGTTCAGTCGGTTAAGCATCTGACTTCAGCTTATGTCATGATCTCAGGGTCCATGAGTTTGAGCCCTGCGCTGGGCTCTGTGCTGACAGCTCAGAGCCTGGAGCCTGCTTCAGGTTCTGTCTTCCTCTCTCTCTACTCCTCCCCTGCCCACATTCTCTCTGTCTGTCGCTCTCTCTCTCTCTCAAAAATAAATAAACATTAAAACTGTGACACAGTGTGAGCTGTGGAGGGTGGTGTTTTTGTTTGGTAAGTGCAAACCTTAGGTCATACATGAAAAGTATTTGTTTCATTTTATGATTATTATGGAAAATAATTCTGTCGTGCGAAGGAGGGGGTGCTCAGCAAGGATCCGCTCCGTGTGTAGAGTCCCCTAGGCATGCCTCTGACTGAAATAGAAGCATTTATAAACAAAGACCGCATCCCCTTCCCTGCAGGCCAAGGGACCCCCTGCCCTCGCCCTCCAGCCAGAACCCACAGAGACGAGCTGGGGTCGTGCATTTCAACCTTTATCTCCCCTCCCCATCGCCTCCTTCCCCAGGACCGCAGCCGGGAGGGCGTTTCCCCCTAGGAAATCCACTCAGTCTGACCCCTATATCAGCTCACTCTTCTTCCTCACCAACCACCCATTCTGGAACCCAGCGCCTTCACTTCAAGTTTTGGGGTACTGGTGGAGATTATGGGGGCCAAAGCCCTCCACAGCCCCCCCTTGACACCACCGGTGATTATCTTTGCCAAATGCCACAACCCAAGCACTTGCCCACGTCCGGCAGCCCCGGTGGCTGGATTGTTGGAGATGCCCCCAGACACTGGCGGTATGAATTTGGTGTCCTGCTCCCCATGTAGAACACCCCTCCCCACCTCCGCCAGCTCCGGCCACACCTTTGGCTCCTAGAGTAGGCATGTTATCACGCTCACTCCTGCTGTGTTTGCCTCTGCCTGCAACATTCTCCTCACACCTCCTTTTCCTGTGGTTCTCTGTGAAGGCGCCTCCCCCAGGCAGCCACCCCTTCCCTTCCGTCTGAACAAGGACCCCCTCCTCAGTATGCCCAGAAATTCCACCTGTTTTCCCTCTGTCGTCACCCACTCAGGGCTTTGTCCCAAGGTCACTCTTGTGTCTCCAGCTCCTACAGAGGGGGCCTCAGAGATGGCTGAATTAAACGAAATGGATTTGCTTCTTCTAGATCATCTGGCAGGGGCCCGGCAAGCACCGGCACACAATAGGTCCAGCCTGCATGGGCTCACCCACTGTGGGCCACCTCCCGGAGCCCGGGGAAGCAGGCATTGGGGAGGCCCCTTGTTGCCAAAAGCAAACAGGCCGCCCAGGGAAGTTTTGCTCTGGGTCACACCCGCCTCTGGATGGCCGCCAATCTTCCTGCCAGAAACCACAGGCCCAGCTAAAACTGCCCAGAGTCCGGGCCACGGGGCTTCGGAGGATTTGGGTCGGCGCGGCAAAGGGGGTATCTGCTGAGCTCTTTCTGGATCCACAGCCCCCAGGGGGGCGGGCGGGGGGCGGGCCAGGGCTCATCAGCAAGAGCAGCAGCCCAGGAAGGTCCCCTTCCCTTCCTGGGCTGGGAGGAGCCAGAGAGGCCCCTGCCAGCCTGTCACAGGCTCCTGGCACTGGCATTGGCTCTGGCTTTCACACACGGGGGTGTGCACGCACGCACACACACACACACACACACGCTCACACTGGTAGGCACCTTCTTGGTGGCCTCGCCGTCTCATCCTCAGGTAAATGGGCTCATCAGTGGGAGCATGAGGATGGGGAGAGGAGCAGGAATGCAGAGACCAGCGTGCGTGTGCAACTGTGTGTGCGTGTGCATCTGTGTGTGTGTGTGTGAGCCTGTGTGCCTGGCAGTGACCTCACAGCTGCCGGAACATAAAGACTTACAGGTCCTGCCTCCCAGGCTGAAAGCCGGCTCCGTGGGGGACACAGTGACATGAGAGTCACACTACAGACCCACCTTCTGGCCTTCTCCCTCCTCTGCCTCCTCTCAAAGGTAAGGGGGCCCTGGGCCCCAAAACATCCTGCTGACTTCCTTGGTGTGTTGGGGAGGTGTGAAATCACTGCCAAGGACCCCCTAAAAGAATTCCTGCAGGTCTTCTATGTTGGGCACAGCCGGGCTTCCCTCCCTGGCACCCAGAGAGTTGCCCCTGGCCAGCTCTGCTGTGTGATCTCAGGCAAGTCCCTTCTCCTCTCCGAGCCTCAGCTGCTTCCTTGGATAAATGCGCATAATGATCATGAGGCTTTTGTGAAGATCATTTATGGTAATTCATCAAAAGTACTCAGCGCAGCACCTGGAACGTGGCAGGTGTTCAGAAGCAGAGGGTCGTGACTATTAGCAGTCCCCAGAGCCCTACAAAGCTGAAGTGGGCGTCCTCATTACAAATAAGGAGATGCCACATATACCCTGCTTTGCCTGATTGTGAGCCAAGGTTTGAAAGGATGTTGGTGTCTAACTGATCGGAAAAGTTCATGCTGCAAGGGCGTTAATGTCGTTGGCAGTGAGTGACCTAGTGACCTGCAGACCTGGCTGAAAGGGGACAGGGAGACACCTTGTGGAATGATGATCTTCTCTTATGGGACATTTTTTCAGAAGGTCTGTGAAACATCTACCTTGCGTAACATATCCAACAACCTCGTAAGGATTTATTATCCTCTGTTTTTAGTCAAGCAGGACTCAGAGAGGGCAAGCAACTTGACTAACATCACACAGCAAAGAAACATCAGAGCAATAGAGGAAGTGGAGCCCAGGATAGGCTTGAGTGTGTGGAGGGTGGGGAAGGGGCGCTTCTACTTGTGCCTCTCCTGCCTGGGCCTCTCCCCTACCTGGACCGAGGCCACAGCTGCTGATCCCTGTGATTCCCTCAGCAAATGCTGAGTTCCCGACGCCTTGGAGATTGGCCCCACCGCGAGCCATGATCTCACTGGGCTTTCATGCTCCGCTGAGGAGCACAGCAGAAGTTTTGCTCTCCTGGGTCCTGAGCAGCAGTGGGGCAAGGCCCAGAACTCTGCCAGCGTCCCAGTCCCACTGTTTGTTCTCCCGAAGGCGCCCGGCAGAACATCATGCTTAGGTGGGTGGCTTGGGGGCTTGGGGTTCTGGGCCCAGGATTATATAAAAGACCAAAATGAAGCCATCCTGGGCTCACTGTCCTCACCTCCATTCTTCCTGGTCCCAGGGAGCCAGGCAGCATCCTGCACAGGACTCAGGGACCTGGTCATCATGAACACGGAAAGCTACAACAATCCTCAGAACGAGAATCCCGAGCCTTCCGGCGGGCTGTGGGCTCCTGGGCTCAGGCCTGTGAACAGGGGCAGGTGGCAGAGACCTGGAAACAGACAGAGTCACGGTGATCGAGAGCTGGCAGTGACCTTTTATCCCTGTCACAATTTCAAGATAGGTGGTCTCTACCCTGTTTTACTGAGAAGGAAACAGCTCCCTCCCCGACAAAGCGGTTCAGCGGCGTGGTGTTGAAAGTCACACAGCCAGTCAGTGGTAGAACTTGGATTTCAACTCTTCCTAGAATATTCTGTGTCCGGGGCTCTTCCCCCTTGGTGACCGCAGCAAGGGTCTGGAAAAACCGTGTGTGCAGGGGGTGGTTTGGAAGGGCATGGAGATAGAGGGAGACCAGAGAGGGCCTACCTCCCCTTGGTGTGCTCCCTTGACCTGTCACTGACCGTCCTGAACAAATGGGTAAACTGAGGCAGAGGCTAAGCTGGCAAACAGCTCCCCAAGGTAGGTGTGATAATTACGACCTGGGCCTTGGATTCACGTGAACCCAGATTCCGGTCCTGGCTCTGCCTCTTACTGGTGACGTGGCCACACTGTTTTGAGCTTCTACAGTGGGCACAGTGCTGGCACCTCACCTCGCAGGGCTAAGTCAGATGACGCATTACGGCTGCCCGTGGTAACTGTTAGCCATAATCACTGATATTATTAGCGGCCCCTCCTGCGTATCAGGACCTGCACGTCTGGCCCTGGCCACGCTTGCTCATGGAGAGCCAAAGTGGGAGCCTGGGTGCAAGCCAGACGGTCTGTGGCCTGGCACCCCGGCTTTCAGGTGGGAGGGACCCGAGAGCCAGTTCTGGTCAGAGTCCCCACTTCCCACTCACCGAGGGAGCCCACCCTCTGGTTTGAAAGGGAACCCCAGAGTCCGGCTGATTGCTCGCTGGGTCAATTCCATGAGAATAATTTCTAGGTTTGTCAAAAGGCAGAGTCAGACTCATAAAGCGGGGCCCCAGATACTGCAACAGACTTCCGGGTGACTCTGCTCCTGCTGCTGGTCCAGACCACGCTTTGAGGAGCGAGCCTAGGCCATCTTCTCTAGAATCTCTTTGGTATCACCCAGTCTCCTGCTTGGAATTCCTGCAGAGGCGGGAACTCTCTCCCCTGTGAGGCTGCACGCTTGAACCTGTTACCAGTGCTGTCCTAGCCTGGAACCTGGGAGTACCTCCTGGTCTGTGACACCCCCTCCCACCCAAGGCTGGTTGGCCAGTTTGGGGCGGCCCCTGGTGGCCAGGGTGTGAGCTGCAGGCCACTGAAGGCAGGTTTGCAGGACTGGAGGGTGGTAGGATTGGGGCAAAGTGGGGATTAGGGCAAAGAGGTCATTGCCTGCTTTGGGGCCACACCAAAGATAGGAGGTTATTAGTTCGATCTCTGTAAACTGTAAGTCTTCCATTCTCCAGGTAAAACCCTCTGGTCCTCCAAGGATCCTACTGAACTAAAGATTGGTCCCTCACGGAGGGGGCCACTGGGAACATCTTGAGTTACGCCTGCCTCTTGGTCCCCACCTCCAAATGGACGTATGGGGAGACCATGGCATCCGGTTTCTGGTTTGGTTGTTTCTCTGTCCTGAGTGGGAAGAAACAGCCAGGACACTTGGGTCGATACCCACCTGGGGGGTGGGTCCCTGGCTCAGGCTTTTCCCTACTATAGCATCCTTAAGGAGGAAGCAGGCTCCCAGCTCTGTGGCTAACACACTGTGACTTTTGGCAAGACCCTTGTTCTCTCTGGAGCCGAGGGTCCCCATCTCTCCATGGCCAGGGGCTGGGGGTTAGAACTGGAGCAGAGGTGCCAAAATCCTAGCTGTGTATCAGAAGCTCCTGTACAAATACAGATTCCGGGGCCCTGCCTCTGGAGGTTCTATTTGGTAAGTCCCAGGGGAGGTCTGGGGTTCAGTATTTTCCCAAGTTTCCTGGCTGATTTAATAAGTATCCAGAAATATATTCTGGGTTATTCCAACAATCAAAAACATCTATGATACTGTTTGATTTATTCAGCTGTCGAGATAAAGATTTGCAATCTATGTGCTAGAAAACATATAGTGCCCTGTTATTTTATTTTTTATTAAAAAAAATTTTAATGTTTATTTATTTTTAACAGAGAGAGAGAGACAGAGACAGAGACAGAGCATGAGCAGGGGAGGGGCAGAGAGAGGGGGGGGGGACACAGAATCTGAAGCAGGTTTCAGTCTCTGAGCTGTCAGCACAGAGCCAGACACGGTGCTCGAACTCATGAATCGCGAGATCATGACCTGAGCCGAAGTCAGACTCTCAACCGACTGAGCCACCCAGGCGCCCCAGTGCCCCGTCATTGTAATCCTTTGTTTTGTGGCGTTTGCCTTACTATAGTGTCTAAAGGGCGGGGCCTCAGCCCTTCCTTGTCATTCCCAACAGTGATCATCATTTGCTAAATGCACTGAGCACCTACCCCATGCCTGGCTGCCTGCTCAGGGTTTAACATGCATCACTTTATGTACTCTTCAAAACAATCCTCTGAGCTAAACACTGCTATTGCCCCCTTTTTACAGATAGGGAAACTGAGGCTAAGAGAGCTTAAGTAACTTGCCCAAGGTCACTCAGCTAATAAGAGGCAGAGTCAGGACTGGAGTTCTAGTCCAAAGTTCTAGCTCATGACCACAATGCCAACTGTCTCTTAGGGAGGAGTGTCACGAGGTTCAAGGCCAGGTCTGTGTGACCCTGGGGCCAAAGTGTGGATCTCTCACTGCCCCCCTTGAACGGCCATGGCTGAGTGACGTCTCTGTCTCTGCAGGTATGTGCCCAGCTGTGCCCAACACCATGTGTCTGCCCCTGGCCGCCACCCCGATGCCCACCGGGGGCGCCCCTGGTGCTGGACGGCTGCAACTGTTGCCGGGTATGTGCACGGCGGCTGGGGGAGCCCTGCGACCATCTCCACGTCTGCGACCCCAGCCAGGGCCTGATCTGCCAGCCCAGGGCGGGCCCTGGTGGCCGAGGGGCCATGTGCCTCTGTAAGCAGGTTTGCGGGACTGACGGTGGATGTATTTGGGAGGGTCAAGGCTGAGGGGACCTGAGTCAAAGAGAAGCTCTTCTCTCTCTACCTCCTTACATCAGGTGCACCATCCGTTCCAGCCAAACCCGGTGACCCGCGGTTCCCTGGGCCCTCCCTCTGCCCGCCCCCCCACCTTGTCTTTGATCCAACCATGCCCTCCACCTGAGCAGCCTCCCCCCATTCCTACCTGTCCAAATCACAACCCACTGTCAAAGGTGAGCTCAAACACTCCTCCCCTGGAAGTCCTCCCAGATTATTCAAACCAGATGTTACTATCCTTTCTTGGGACCTTCACACCTTTTTGGGAAAATAAAAGCATTGCTGCTTATTTAGGGCATAATACGTCTCAGGCAGTGTGCTGAAACTTGCCACATAATCCTCACAACGATCCTATGTGGCAAGTACTTTCAGACCCACTTTATAGATGAGCAAACTGAGCCTTAGTAACAGTAATGGGCATGATTACTCTTACACAGCTTGGGACCAGATCACACAGATTCTAAAGCAACGTTTTGTTCTGTCTTCCTCCTAGATTGGGAGCCTTGGGCTATCGTTTGAGTCCTGAGTCTGCCATTTACTAGTGACCTTGAGCATGTTATATCTCTCAGCATTTTAGGCCTTGGTGCCTTCTGGCACTTTAGATCAGGGTTTCTCAACTTTACTCTTTGGGGCCAGATAATTGTTGTAATTCTTTGTAGGGGGGCTGTCCTACACACGGTAGGACTTTTAGCAGCATCCCTGGTCTCTACTCACTGGATGCAGTAGCATGACTCAGGTCATGACAATCTGTCTCAGACATTGCCACGTGTCCCCTGGGGGAGCAAAATCATCTCTATTTGAGGACCACTGCCTTAGAGAAACAGCAAAATGTGACAGTGTTCTCTTTTTTCTTTTTTAAATGAGTCTTGTAGAGCAATCTACCTCTTTCATCTATTTGCATGTGTCATTTTAAGAAAATAAGAACAAGAGAGGGGCTCATGAATCATTGACAATGAATCCGCTTATAGAAAAAAACAAGGCTTAAAGACTAATAACAACAAGACTAATAGACATAAGGTTATCAACACTAAATCCTTGTTAAATGTTTTTTTTATGATCAGGGGAGTATAATCATGAGAAAGTAGTGATTTGTTTTATAAACTCATAGATGATTGCTAAAGGGAAAAATGAGAGAAGTAACATTTAGCTCACCAGGCCATTGTTTTAATTAGCCAGAACACATGTAAAGCACACGGCAAAGCTTTATTTGTTGAACACTTGCATGGCACTTACTGCATGCGAGGCACTAAGGGTTTCACAAATATTATCTCATTTAATCTCACAACACCGTGGGGCGCCTGGGTGGCTCAGTCGGTTAAGCGGCCTACTTCGGCTCAGGTCATGATCTCGCGGTCCGTGAGTTCGAGCCCCACGTCGGGCTCTGTGCTGACAGCTCGGAGCCTGGAGCCTGTTTCAGATTCTGTGTCTCCCTCTCTCTCTGACCCTCCCCCGTTCATGCTCTGTCTCTCTCTGTCTCAAAAATAAATAAACATTAAAAAAAATTAAAAAAAAAAACAAAAACAACCTTATGAGGTTGGTCCTGATGTCATTCGCATTTTATAAATGGGAAAAAACAAAAAGAGGCACAGAGAGGTTAGGCAACTTGCCCAGGGTCACACAGCTCATAAGGAGCTGGGCTGGGATTTGAACTCAGGGAGCTGGCTCCACGATCCTCCTTTCCATCACTCTTCTGCCTGACACTCAGCATATGATTAGTACACATTGGCTGTTATTGCCACTAAGTTTATTAAAGGGCTTTTCCTAGTCCGTCTTGATTCAGACTTCAAACAACTGGAGGTCAAAAATGTATTTAGTCTTTGCTTCTTCCTACAACTCCCAGTGCTGGTCAGGCAACATAGTGGGTGTTCATGAACCAAATCTGGAGGCTGGTGAACCCCACAGATGAGCCAGAGCCAGCTAAGACCTCACAGAGGCTGGGTCTAGGTCTTAGCTCTGGAGGGAATGTGCTGCCCCAAAACTCTCCTGTCAGTTCCTGTTGGACAGACCTCTGACGGCCGGCTCCACTCTGTGTGCGTGTCCATCGTAAACCTCTGGGCCCTCATACCCCAAGCGTGCAGCCTCCGCACTCAGCTGAGGGCATCCCCACCCTTCCTGTGGCTTGAGTTTCAAACTTTACAGTCATTCTTGACCTCTCTCATTTTTGCACATCCCACATACTTCCCACAAGCAAAGTCTTCAAGATATTTCTAGAACCTTCCGTTCCCAGTCCAGCCCCTGCTACCAGCCTGGTCTGAGCCCCATCATCACGTGATGGATGTTGCGGTGGCTGCATAACTGTCTCCCTGCTTCTATCCTTGCCTTTCGCCTGTTTCCAACACAGCAGCCACAGGGCCCTTTCAATACATACATCAGACCACATCCATCCTCGGCCTCAAGGCCTCCAAGAGCTTCCTACCACCTCCAAATACAAGCCAAAGTCCTCCTGGTGGCTACAGGGCCCCACAGGGTCCTGCTCCTACTTTCTCTCTGACCCCATTGAACCCCCTCTCTCCCTCCCACTCTCTGCTTCAGCCACACTGGCCTATTTTGTTCCTTAAATATCCCAGGGAGGCTCCTACCTCAGGGCCTTTGCACTGGCTGCTTGTCTACCAGCATTCTTTCCCCCAGATACATGCATGGCAAGTTCCTACACCTCCTTCCCATCTTTACTCAAATATCACCCTCTTAGTGAGGCCTTCCGCGATCACCATTTTCAACACCCCTCTCTTAAAACCCTTCCCTCCATTATTTTTCTGGCTCTAATCACCGTCTGACATCATAAACTCTATTTGCTTATCGTGCTTATTTCTGCTAGGGCGAAAGCTCCAATGAGGGCAGGATGTTCGCCTGTTTTAGTCATTGCTATACCACAAGTACCCAGAACAGTGCCTGATGCATAGTAGGTACCCAATAAATAAGCATTGAATGAATGAATGAATGAATGATAGTAAGAGTTCTAGAGAAGCTAGCAGGAAGAGGCACAGGAACAGGCATTTATTGAGCATGTCCTGTGAACAAGCCCCTTACACACATGATTTCACTTTACCCTTAATGAGGTAGGTCCTATTATTAAACTTATTTTGCAGATGAAGGAAGTGGGGGTCAGAGAGGTTAAATCACCTGCCTACGGTCACACAGTGTGCAAGTGGCTAAAGGTAAACAAACAAACAAACAAACAAACAAAAAACAAATACCCTGTCGTTCCCTCTCCTGTAAGGGACTCTCAGAGGGAAAGAAGGATGTAGAAATCACCAGATAACAAGACTGGGCTCTGAAGTTTCTTTTTTTAATTTTTTAATGTTTGCTTGTTGTTTGTTTGTTTATTTATTTAGAGAGAAAGAGCATGAGAGGGGTGGGGGGATGGAAGGGGGGAAGGGCAGAGAGCAAGGGGGAGAGAATCCCAAGCAGGCTCCATGCTGGGCTCCATCTCACAAACCATGAGATCATGATCTGAGCCCAAATCAAGAGTCGGCTGTTTAACTGACTGAGCCACCCAGGAGCCCCTGGGCTCTAAAGTTATTTGAGGGAGGTTGCTGGACAAGAAGGTATTGGAAGGGCCCGGAAGAGGCAACTATATGTGTATGTCGGGGTTGGGGATCCAAGGATGAGTAAGTTTGGAGGTACCTCATGTGTTTGGGACCACGCACAAGGGTGCACGCAGACCCCAGCGTAGGGAGTGACTGCCCAAGGACCATTGCTCCCACTCCCAACCAGCCTGAGCTGTAGGACCCAGGAGGGGTGCCAGGAAACCTTGCTAAAATTATCACCACTCCAGCTGACTTTCCTAAACAATCCCTCTGTTTACCAGTCATCCCAGTGACCAGGAGGCCCCAGGGCTGTGACATCAGGAGTCTGGTGGGAGACCCAGGCTCGGCCAGGCTTAGGGTGCAGATTAAGGCACAGCTGCCCCCTACAGTTTCCAGGAAACCAGCGGCCACATGATCCAGGCCAGAAGGCCAGGGATTTGGAGCCAAAGGGCTGCGGCCTGGAAGGAGTGGGGAGACCGCTAGTGCCCGCCTGTGCCTCTCAGAGGAACAGGCATCACCCGCTCCCACTCACCTGCTATGTTCCAGACTCGGGGCGAAATCCTTTAAGTACACTGGCTCCTTCAATCCTTGGTGGCCCTGTGAGCGGGTATCGTGGCTCAGTTTCCACAGCTAGCAAGTGGGAACAGGGACTGCCCTCCACATCTGTGTGGTTCCCAAATTCCTGCATGTGTATAGGCTTGCTAGAGGTTTCTCTCTGAAATCCTGGGAAAATCTGCCTTCCAGCAAATCCATCCCCAAAACCTCCTGACCCCTCCTAGCTCTCTGCATTTCCCAGGCGGCTCACACGCACCTCTCCACGGCTCTTCACTCTGTCTTGGAGACAGTGACATCTGTCCCTTGCCTGGGCATCAATCCCTCATGGCAAGGACTGTGTCTTAGTCCTGCCTAGGAGCCCAGTGGATGGCACACAGGAGGGGCACACTACATATCTCTGGAATTTATAAGAAGTCGGAACTCTTTTATCAGTGTCTCTCACATGCTGGGCCTTGCACCAGGCATTGCAAAGGGCATTTCTCCAGGGTCTGTGTGTCCCATCCATGCTCTGAGCCGGCCTGGGGGATGGGGGTGTGCCGGCAGGAGCACTCCCAGCCCCAGCCCTCAAGCAGTGCTTTTCCAGTGGAGGAAGTGGGGATAGCGTCCATATCTTGAGGGCTCTGTTCAAAGAGTGTTTCTTGAACACCTACTATATGCCTAGCACTGTGCCAGATGTTTTGTACATATTATCTCGTGTAACTGAAGGTACCGAGCTGTTCTCATCAATGCTATTGTTAAGGGGACTCAGAGAAGTTAAGTAACTTATCCAAAGTCACACAGCCAGCAAGTTAAGCCCTGGCCTAATAGGGACAACTACCACACAGCAGATGTACAATGAAATTTTGTTGCAGAAACCCTCATTGTGTACGTTGTTATATATTATTAATATATAGTACTTATATTCATAGTAACAACAGAGCAGCTAGGATCTATCGAAGATCTCTTTTATGTTGGATTCATTACATATATCATTTCATTTTGTCTATACCACAACCCTGTGAAATAAGTATCATTATAACCCACTTTGCAGGTGAGGAAACTGAGGCAAGAAGTGAAGTCGCTTGGCCAAGGTCCAGAGCTAATAAAGCAGAGTGGGGCTCCGACCAGGCCAGCATCTCCCCATCCCTTGTGTCAGGATGCAGTGTGCCACGCTGTGTTCCTGCTGGCTCCAGGGCAGGCTGGCAGTGGGGACGGGGTGCATACGATGGGCTGGAGCCCTTTGGCCCAGTGTCCTGACCCTGTAAGGGCACCGCTCCCCAGCAGGATCTGGGCCAGCTCTGCAGAGAGACCACGTGGGGGATGTGGCTGGCACAGGCTTGCCCAGGGAAAAGTTGGGAGTCACGGATGGGGGTGTGGTTTCTCCTCTGCAGGGGGAGAGGATGACGGGAGCTGTGAGGTGAACGGCCGCGTGTACCGAGATGGGGAGACCTTCCAGCCCCACTGCAGGGTTCGCTGCCACTGTGAGGATGGTGGCTTCACCTGCGTGCCACTGTGCAGTGAGGACGTCCGGCTGCCCACCTGGGACTGCCCGTATCCCAGGAGGGTTGAGGTCCCGGGCAAGTGCTGCCCTGAGTGGGTGTGCGACCAGGGAGGGGGGCTGGGGGTCCAGCCCCTCCCAGCCCAAGGTGAGTGCAGGGTTGGCCCAGGCCAGGGGCTGGGCCACCTGGGGGCGGGGCGAGGGCGGGGCTTCTCAGGAGCCAGGACACTGGACTGGTCAAAGCCAGGGGCAGGGCCACCGGGGAGGGGGGCGGGGCGAGGGCGGGGCTTCTCGGGAGCCAGGAGGCTGGACAGGTCACAGCCCAGGTTTCCCTGACAGGACCTGGGAGGGGGTGCGGGCTGAGAAGACTAGGTGAGCAGAGTGGGGAGTCACAAGACCTCTTTGAAACTGGCAAAACGAGAAGTAATATAATTTTAAGTCATAAATAATGAAAAATGAAAATTAGTGGCAGAGTGGAGAAGGGAAAGGAGGGCTAGGATCCTTGAGCCAAAGGCTCACATTTCATAGCGGAAGTACTGTTACGACATACTACTATTATAATTCTAATATACTAATACGCATTATAATATATTTATATAATTTAAATATTATATACTATTATTAATATGTAATTATTTGGATGTACCCAAAGAGGAACTCAAAACTGAATCAGGCAAGGTGGTTGCCTCTGGGATGTGACTTAGGGGCCGAGGTGGAGGAAAGACAGTTACCTCATGCTATAAACTCTTTAGTTTTAGAGATTTGGTTCTTGCTACATCACTGAGTTATTATGATTATCATATGAATGTGATTTTTCTAGAGAAAGGCAGCTGGAAAGAAGGCATGGGTCCATGGGTGATGGACCACATTGGGAGTAGGGCATGGTGGGTTCAGCATGGAGTCTGCCCGGGGTTCTAAGCCCGGCTTCACTACTTCTAGCGGTGGGACTCTGAGAAAGTTGCTTAACTTCTCCGGGCCTCAGTGCCTCCAACTGTTCCAAAATGAGAATAAGGGCATCCACCTCGCAGAGTTGTTGTGAGACTGGGTGAGTAAACACAAGGAAAGTACTCACGGCAGTGCCTGGAACATAGCGCTCCGTCCGTGGTGGCTGTAGTTATCCCCATGACGGAACGGGACACATCCGCTTCAATGCACAGCAGGATGCCAGCGAGTTCATCTTATGTGTAAAAAGCAGGAGAGGGCACTGTCTATGCAATTTGGCCTCCGGTGTGTGAGTACATGTGCGTGTACATACAGACCGCACACAAGTCACGTCACGCAGGGTTTCTCAACTTTGGCCCTAGTGACACGTGGGGCCGGGTAATCCTCTGTCGCGTGGGAGCTCATAGGATGCTTAGCAGCATCCCGGCTAGACTCCAGTACCCCCACTCCCAGTGTGACCACCAAAAGGTCTCTGGACATTGCCAAATGTCCCGGGGTGGGGGGGGGGGGAGCAAAATCACCCCCAGTTGAGAACCAGTTGGTTAAAAAGGACCAGAAGAAAGGACACCAAAACATCAGGGCAGAATCGGGTGTGAGAGGAGGAAAACCTAGATGGTGGTGAACCCCCACGTCTTGTTCCGGGCACAGCCTCAGAACCTCTAGCATCTTTGCGGCCGGGTCACGGTACCGCTACCCACACAACCTCCTTCCTGTAAGAGGCCGTGGGGGGAGGGGTGCAGAAATGAGAAACGTGCCACTTCCTGGGGGACCGTCCCGGCCGGCACCATCCTAGCTGCCTAGTAACCCACACATACGAGGTGCTTACAAGTAGGAGTACTGTGCTAAGCACCTCCCCTCCATTATTTTATTCAGCCCTAACAATCGACCAGTAGAAAATTTACATGGGAAGAGACCAAGGTCCAGAGAGGTTAAGCAACGCGACCAAGAGGGCACCGCTAGCAGTTGGGTTGACTTAGCCGCCAAGCCCTGACCTCGCAGTGCTGACCTCTTTTTCTTCCCCCCTCCCAGGACCCCAGTTTTCTGGCCTTGTCGCTCCCCCACCCCCTGGCATCCCCTGCCCAGAATGGAGCACGGCCTGGGGCCCCTGCTCAACCACCTGCGGGCTGGGCGTGGCCACTCGGGTGTCCAACCAGAACCGCCTCTGCCGACTGGAGACCCAGCACCACCTGTGCCTGACTAGGCCCTGTCCACCTGCCAGGGGCCAAAGCCCACGGAACAGTGCCTTTTAGAGCAGAGCTGGGAAGGGGGGTTCGGTGCCCACCCTAATCCAGCAGGCAGCCCCGTGCCTGGGCCCTCCCCACACCCTTGACTGGGGCAACGCCATGCAGGCCCTGGAGGACAAGAATGTTCACAAGCCGTCTGGTCCATCTGGATCCTGAGATAGAGCTGGGTTGCGTGCCCCAGTCTCCCTTCCTCTACCTCACAGCCTAGGGGGCTGGCCAAGGTTTCCAGGGTCTTCTGGTCCATTACCAGCCTCCACACAGCCTTTATCAAACACACACATGGGCAAGCTTTCCAGCAGATAAGGCAACCAGCCGTCCCTTAATCATTAGGCCAAGGCAGGTGCTGGGCTGGACTGGCTATTTTCCCGGGGGTGTGGTGAAGAGGGGCGCACAGATATTCTGAATCTCTTGCTCCCTTTCCTGGAGTTGACATAAAAACGTCCCAGGTACATGCCTAGGCAAGAGCTTGTAGGTCAAGCTTATGCTGTCTGAGAAAGCGCTCCCCATCCAAGGGCAGCATGCAGAGGCTGCATCCTTTGTGAAAATCACAAGGTGAAATCACACTGTCTTGAAGAAAGTCAGAAAACAGGCCTGAAAGGGATCTGTTAAAACCAACTCGTGTTAATAAAAATGAACCTTTCGCGCACACCTGCAACGTGCCAGGCACTGAGCTAGACGCTTTATATAGAGCTTGGTGCTTCGCAACATTTAAGACCAGAGAAAATCAGGGGGAAAATGAAGGCTTGTCCCCAGCGACTGGGGAACACAGCCTGAAATAAACCCACCCAAGTGTGCAATTGTTTGAAGTCTCATGTTTTATTGTTTTTTTTTTTAAACCTACATATAAATTTTCTTTCCTCCTCTGTGATCTACATCTGTGTGTTTAAAAAGGAAAACTGTGTTCTCATCACACTCCAGTCAGGAAATTAGAAAACACTGAGTATTTAAACAGGGATTTCTTTTCATTAAGCTAATTTTATTGAGGCATGGTTTACACACAGTGAAACACACAGGTCTTAACATATGGTTTACCGAGTCTTTACAAATGTATACGCCTGTGTAATCAACACCACCATCAAGGTACAAAACATTTCCATCTTCTCAGGAAGTTTCCTACGGCGCCTTCCCGGTCATCTCCTCCACCCCTGAAGGCAACCACGGTTGAGTTCCAGCACCTTAGATGACGGATAGCTAGCTGCCTGTTCTTAACATAAAGAGCATCACGCAGGAGGTATTGTTTTGTGAATGGCTTCTTTCACTTGGCACCAGCTGTTGGGATGCAGGGTTTGAGGGAGAGCAGAGCCCAGAAGCCGCGATCAACCAGCAGAAGGTGGAATCACAGCAGGGCCGGCTGCGGGGAGCAGGAGCCCCCAAGGACACGCAGCCTTGCAGACCTAGCAAAAAGCCGATGGAGATGGGGAGGCAGACCTGGCTTCTGCTTCTCCTACCCCCGGTTTCTGTTAGTGCCTTCCATTGGTCACGTCACCCCCTCCCCCAGAAGGTGAGAGGCAAGGGAGCCTGGGAGTCTAGGGCCCTGAGATACTCTGCAGAGGAGGCGAAGGGTGGCCCCAGCTCACAGAAGGCACATGACCTGCCCCTGGGGACAGCTGCCTCCAGCACTTTACTCAGGTAATACCTCCTCCAAAAACCCCAGACAGAGAATCACAGGCAGTGTCTGGGCCACTTATTCCTCACAAAACTCTAGTTCACAGATGAGAAAGCTGCTTGGACGCCCAGTTTACCTGACTCAAGGCTGAGTTGATGCTCTCTTACAGGATGAGAGTTTCAGTGGGTCAGGCTCCACAGGGGTAAACTCTGAACACATTGCCGGGGAAAATTCGGAGAATATCCCTAGAAACAGTGAGTGCGAGGATGAGGACAACAGACCTGTGTCCAATGATTCCTGCATGTGGGGCCCTTGCTTCCGGGCACTTTACCCACAATTGCATGTTGCCCTTGGGACATCCCTAAAGGAAAGCGCTATCGATATTCCCATTTTAGAGATGGGTAAACTGAGACCCAGAGTAACGGGTTGTCCTAGGATTGTGGTGCTGGGCCCTGGGCCATCTGGCTACAAGGCCTGTGACCTCACTATCAAGCAGCTGTGAACAGAGCTGCACAGAGTGGGCTTGGCCATCCGGCCCAACCCAGCTCTGCTGTTTCCTGCTGTGATCTTAGGCGGGTACCTAACTTCTTTGTGCCTCAGGGTCCTTTTCTCTAAAGTGGGCTGAACAGCAGCGCTCTACACAGAGGGTTGTTGAGTATTCTGAGACTGAAATAACAATTTTAATTTTTTTTAACGTTTATTTATTTTTGAGACAGAGAGAGAGCATGAATGGGGGAGGGTGAGAGAGAGGGAGACACAGAATCTGAAACAGGCTCCAGGCTCTGAGCGGTCAGCACAGACCCCGACGCGGGGCTTGAACTCACGGACCGCGAGATCACGACCTGAGCCGAAGTCGGACGCTTAACCGACTGAGCCACCCAGGCGCCCCTGAAATAACAATTTTAGCTATCATCCTCTTGACTTGACCTTTTAGTGCTTTAGTTTTTTCATCTGTAAAATGGGCATAAAGAGCAGTACCCACCCTAAAGGATCACTGTGTTGATGAGTTCCCATATTAGGTCGCGGTAATTCCTCTGTGTTCACCCGAAATACAGGCTATTATTATTGTCCTGCCTTCACGGTTCTTTGGCAAGTCAGGGAAAGATATGAGGCAAAGGCTGGGAATTTTGTTTGTAAAGAAGAGGAGGTCATTTTGGGGGCACAGGTCAGGTGAAAATCAGACTACCCCCCACTGAAACCCACAGCTGGAGGTGCTGGGCCCAGCCATTCCCCATTACATTTATACTTGTTAAATATCCATGTCGTTGCAGGTAACAATCGTGCATTCCTTCTCATCACCATGGTATTATTCCTTTGCACGAATAGACTACATTTTCTCTACCCGTTCTATGCCTGATGGGTAGTTTCCGGATGGGGGCTATTATGAATAGGGTGTCATTCTAGCCCGTGTCTTCTGCTGGATATTGATGAACACTTCTGTTGGATCAACATTCAAGAGTGGAATTGCTGGGGTCTGCACTCTTCTTCCTGGGTTCGATTATCTTCCAGTAGATGGAGGTCTCTATACAATAAGTACTCAATAAAGACTTATTGCATAAATAATAAGAGAGCTGGGGCCCCTGGGTGGCTCAGTCAGTTAAGTGTCGGACTCTTGATTTTGGTTCAGGTCATGATCTCACGGTTTGTGAGTTTGAGTCCCGCATCGGGCTCTGCACTGACAGTGTGGAGCCTGCTTGGGATTCTCTCTCTCTCTTCTCCTCTCTCTGTTCCTCCTCTGCTTGTGTTCTCTCTCTCTCTCTCTCAAAATAATGAACTTTAAAAATTAATGCTAAAAGAGCTAGTATTTATTGAGTTCTAACCACATACAAGACTCTGCTCCAAGCATCTTCTATGTAATCTCTCACTTGACCCTCATAATAACATTTGAAGTATAATTATGCCCATTTCACTGACAGAGAAACTGAGATGGAAAATTGAGGAAACAGCCCCAAGTTCACAGGGGCAGAACCAGGATTCAAACCCAGAGAATCCTGCTCGAGAGCCCGTGCCCCTGGCCACCAGGCTCCCCTGTGAGCAGTCGCTGCAGTGTTCAGGGGTGAGGCCCACGGGCCTGGACAGGTGGCTGTGGGCATGGGAAAGAGGGAACAGATGGAGAATCAGCAGAGCCTGACATTGCCTGTGAGATCTGGTTTGAAGGATGCACGTGAGCAGCAGGGGAACTAAGATACCCAATACGGCCCTGGGCTTTGGGCTGGAGGGCGGCAGAGTGGAGGGGCCACCAACAGAAACCCGGGAGAGTGGTGGAGGCTCTACAGGTGGCAGATGAGGGGGTGTCCTCGATGCCTTGAGTTCGAGGATGCAGTGGTCACCTAGGACAGTGTGGCCAGGGGCAGCTGGAGATCAAAGACGATCAAAGATCATAGACTGACATAGAGACATGAGTTAAGGTCGGGAATTTGAGTCGCTGCACAGAGGAGTAGATTATCACATTGACCCGGCCATTTAGTTATGGAAATACAGACAAGTATGGGGTTTGCTGGTGTGTATAAACTCTTACCACCCTGTCCTCTCCACCGCTCCCCAGCCAGGGCTACCATCATCTCTGCCCCGATGACCTCACACCCTCTTCTTGCTCTCCTGACTTCCACCCTGCTCCTTGCCGTGGGTGCAGAGGGATCCTGTTCAAGCCAAGCCAGACCACGCCGCTCCTGCACCTGAGAACATCTAAAGGCCTCCACACAACCTACAGCGCCCCTCACTGTGCCCCAGTCACCTGTCTGCCCTCATCCTCAATTATTCTCCCCCTTGCTCGTGCTGCTCTGACCTCATGGTCCTCCTGGCTGTCTCTTGAACATGCCAGACATTCTCCCACCTCAGGACCTTTGCACTGGCTGTTCCCTTTGCCTGGCATAATCTTCCCCCAAGTTTCCCCATGGCTAATCCCCTCACTTTCTTTCAAGTTTGACTCACAAAGTAAACACTTCACAGAGAACCTGCCTCAGCCACCCTGTTCCGTCCCTCTGATGCACGTAGCACGTACCATGTTTTAACACACTACCTGACTTGTTTGAAACATTTATTATTTGTTGCCTGACTCCACAAGTGCTGGCTGGGACCTATTTTTTCTGCTTTGTTTCCTGGATTCCCAGGACTTAGAACAACACCGAGGACAGAACCAGGCTTGGTCCTTATTGAATGAATGAAATGATATACTTTCATTCAGCATTTTGAAAAAGGGATTTAATGGGGGCTTAGAAAAGTAAATACGCCATCGTTGTCCAATGGGAGTGGCTGCCCGGTTGGCAGTGATTTCCCAGTGGCCATGTTTGGGTGGGTCAGAGCTCACCCCATCCCCACCCAACACTCAACCTCAGTAGTTCTCAGAGTGGGGTCCCCGGACCCGAAGCATCAGCATCATCTGGGAACTGGTTAGAAATGCAAATATCTTGTGTCCCATTCCAGATTCACAGAAACTCTTGAGACGGGGCCCAGAAGTCTGTGTTTTAATAAGTCGTCCGCCTCATTAAAACTGTAAGGTTAATCAGGAGTGTGGCTCCAGAGAGAATGGGAGAGGACGGTGGTGCACTGCTGCCCCCTTGTGGCACTCGCGCGCATGAACGGCCGAGATGCCCAGCGGGGAGGAGCCCTGAGAGGCAGGCGGGCAGGGCGTCTCCGCCCGGAAGGGCCTTGCCCAAAGGCAGGGAAGAAGCGGGTTCCTTTACTGTTTGTACCAGCGCCACAGTTTTCTTGACTCCAAACACTACACGGATGCCTCTGAGGACCCCTGCATCGCCCTGAGCGAGAGCACCTTAATGTGGCCCACCCCCTCCACGACTCCGAGTCCCTCGTCCACAATCCAGCTCCCTCCTCCCAGTGGCCAGACTATGCAGCGGGGAGCTGCTTCTGGAGCCCAGTTATGGTTATGTCACTCTGCTTAAACCCCTCCGAGGCTCAGAGCTGCCCTCTGGCTTGGGTCCAGACTCCGTCCAGGACTCACGGGGTCCTGCTTTGTCTTCCCGCCTCCTCTGCGCCCCACCACACTGGACGGCTTGGGCTCCCCACCCCCCGCCAGGAGCACTCTTTCCCCCACGTCTTCACTTGGATGACCCCCAGATTATTCTCCATTAGTCGCAGCTGCCATGTCTACCTGAGGTCAACCTTCCCCTTGTGCCCTGGCTCCCACCACTCTCACCTCCTCGGGTGACTTACCGGGAAGTCCCCCTTTCCACTCCCACATCTTCCCATTTCTCCCTCTCTTCCCGATCACTCCCGCACACATACACACGTGTTGGCTGCTCCACTAACAAGAGGCTGGGTGCCCTCTTCAAGGGGCAGCTCCAGCAGCCTCACTGTCACATGCCTCTCCGTGGCTACAACGTGGTCTGGGATGTCAGCCACATCCTCAGCAACAGGGTCGTGATTTAGCTGATTCTCAAGAACTTTGTCCTCTTCTGCTTTGATTGATTATAACATCAGGGGGACCCCAAGGGCAGGAGCCCGGGCCTCTTGGACACCCTGAGGTTGGCCAATGAACATAGTTGGGAGTGGTCCCATCATACTGGTCTGATTCTTATCTGTGGCCTATTCAGTGCCTCCTGGCCCCTCACCACTGGCTTTCATAAAAGCGTTCTGAATCCCACCGCTGGGCTAGGTCTTTTCATCCACTCTTGGTGAGAAGGGGACATTAACATGAGCTGCCTCAGCAGCTTCTCCCCAGCCCTGAAGCCAGCAGGCAGCCAAGCACTGGCGGTTGACTTTGACTTTCACCCTCTCCTCGCTTCAAGGACTGGACCTCCAGGTCCTGATAACGCTCTTGCATCCCCCAGGCTTGGAGACATCCCATTCATATCCCGTTGCCCTCCTGTCCTCTCTCGATCCCTGCTCCGTGCCCCACTCGCACCCCACTCAAAGCCCAAGGTTTGGGAACCGTGGCATCCACACTGTGTCACCGCTCACTCCAGGTGGCCAGTCTGGGGGCCTAATGGGAAGTCCCCCCAAGGCCGTTCGCTCAGATTTCTCAGCTATCTCAATTCGATCTCCCAAAGAAATCTACATGTATTTTAAAATCTCCTGTCAACAGTCATATTTGTAATGTGTCCTTAATCACTGTGGTGCACGTATGGGTCTTCATCATATTTTTTTTGCCGTTTATTTATTTTTGAGAGACAGAGAGATGCAAAGCGTGAGCAGGGGAGGGGCAGAGAGAGGGGGAGACACAGAATCCGAAGCAGGCTCCAGGCTCCGAGCTGTCAGCGCAGAGCCCGACACGGGGCTTGAACCCACGAACCGCGAGATCATGACCTGAGCTGAAGTTGGTTGCCCCACCAACTGAGCCACCCAGGCTCCCCAGGAAGGACTATTTTACCGCTGACCATGTTTAGATTTACTGGCATGTGTGATAATAAAGAGCAGATCAAATTTAGCCAGTTTTATACGAGTTTTAAAAGTCTTTAAAAACAATGCACCCCTTTATCACCTGCCTCTGGGGGTACACCACTCCAACACCATGACCCCGCCTTGCCACATCACTGCTTACTAGCTAAACCCCAAAGTCTATTTCTCAGTTACATAACACTCCTAACAGGTGCTTCTGGGTGATAGTCTCCTCCACAAAATGATTAAGAGACTCAGGCTCCTTCAGTCTTATGGCTCCACCCCATCCCCACCTTATCGGCATCCAGAATAGCACACACAGGTCAGGTAGGCAGGTCAGCCATCCCTTGCAACGCCTCAAGAATGTTTCTGGAACAACTGGGATCAGTGGCGAACAATTACCATCATTTTGACTCAAGTAGCCAAATGGTCACTGGCTAAGCTTTCAGTTGCCAGAGGCTACGTCTGCCACCCTGAGAAGAGACTGCCTGAAAAAATGAAGTCACACAGAGCCAAGTAATTAAGAGAGACAGATGCCAGGCAATAGGGTATGAGCTGCTGGGTCCAGCCATGCCTGAAGTTATACCTCCCTAAACCTTTCAGTTATGTGAACCTATAAATTCCGTTTCTATTTAAACCAGTCTGAGTTGGGTTTCTATCACTTGAATTAAAAGAGTCTTGACAAATATAATTGTATATGGTAGTGTAATTACCAGTCTATTCTTGGCTTTTCTGTTGGGCTCTGCTCCCTAGAAGCCAAGTAGATTTCTGATTCATCCTTGTGTCCCTGAAGCCAGCACAGGACCTGGCACACGGTAGGTATTTACCACATGCCTGCTGAATGGTGACAGACTTGGGTTCCAGCCCTGATTCCACCTCCGGTTTGTGACCTTGAGCATTGAATTCTCCTTTCCGAGCCCAGTTTTCAACTGTAATGAACACGGTCATCTTTGCCCTTCCCTGCTTGAGGGCTGTGGTGAGGACCAGAGAAGTCCAGGCTGATGGAAGTGCTTGGCAAACTCTAAAGCCCTACATACATTGGAGCTATAATTATATTTTCAAGGATGTACATTTTGTCCTAATTTCACCAGCCCCCGACAGACTGTGGGTTCTCGGGACACAAAGCAGACAGCATGTTGGAAGAACAGAAGGATCTGAGAAGATCATACTCAGCTGCCCCCAGCACCACCTCCATCAACACCAGCCTTGATGACCCTGCAGATGAGACGAGCAAGATGGACCCCTGGTGGCCGGCACCTGCCCCCCATGGAAATTGGCGAGACCAGGCATCTCAGTGTCTCCTTAAATTTGAGTCCTTATAAGTGATATGACAATGGGGCAGAGGGTGGCTGGTTGTTCTCCAAACTGTCTCTCTCTTCCTCCTGGGCACCCAGAGAGAGACCCCACCTTCTGGCCAGGGGACTGAAGTCTGGCCGTGGGATAGGATTTCAGATCTGAACCATAAGCACCCCACTTACATTCCTCCACACTTGTTCTTTGCCTTTGTCCACTGGTCCCATCCAGAGGACCCAATAGAGGGCTCCAAGGTTTTTTGTTTTTTTTTTTTTATGTGTATTTATTTTGAGAGACAGAGAGCAAGCAGGGAAAGGGCAGAGAGAGGGGGAGAAAGAGAATCCCAAGCAGGCTCTGTGTCGTCAGCACAGAGCCGGTGTGGGGCTTGAACCCACGAACCATGAGATCATGACCTGAGCCGAAACCAAGAGTCAGACGCTTCACTGACTGAGCCACCCAGGCGCCCCTAGAACATTATTCTTAACTGTTCTCTGTGAGCCTAGGTCCCCTCACATAGCTGTTTGTTGGGGACCACGATCAAAAAGACACGACTAACGATTGACCCCTGAGCTGGACCCAGTACTCAGAGGCTCCTCAGCCTCTCCCCTGCCCTTGGAATGTGGGTTCCACTTGCCTTTCCTGTTCCCAGAGCCTGCTCCAAGGACACAGCCGTGAGATGGTGATGTGGTGTTGAAAACACCCGCAGAGTGTATGTGACTGAGCCCAGTTAGGGCCCTCTTCATGAACCCTTAAGATTTGGTGGGCAGGTGCAGGGGTCCATTCATCTTCCTGCTGCCTGGGACAAGCCTCATATGGGAGTTCCCTTTGCCATTATTAAAACTGCTACCTACCAACCTGGAGTGGCCCATCTCTCTCTTGGGTCTCTCCCTGTGCTCCTCAAGTGGGGGCTGGTTTCAGACTATACCCGGGAAGCTCAAGAGAGGGTTGTGAGCCTATACTGGTAAAATCTATGATCTCCTTCTCCGATTAGTAATATTAAATACATAAAATAACATATATGGGGTTACAAAGGAAACAAATTACTGAAATATGGTCACTAAAATTAAAAAAAAAAAGTGAGATAGTTACATATGTGCTTCATTTTAACACAGTAAACAAGATCGAGTCTAATTACCGTCATTTCAATGTGGTGATTGTCTGCAATTAACTGCAACGTGATGCGACAATACCTGTGACTTCGATCGGCAACAAGTAGGTACAGCTAATGCCACTTTGTTGTCCACGTTCCTAATCGAAGGACGTGCTAAGAGTCAGCTAGAGGTGAGTGTAAATAAAGATGCAATTCTCTTCCCTCTCAAGTCCATAAATCCCTAAATTCCATCCATAGATCCCTTGACTCCGGGGTAAGAGTCTCTGATTTAGGGCAGGACAGAACCACGAAAAAAAGGCCTGTGTCCTTGAGTGACCACATAGAGCGGAGACCCCTGCAACACGTATGCAACCCAGAGGAAAAGGCAAATTTTTTCCAGGAACGTCAAGACTCTGGGGCCAGGCTTGATTTACTGCGCCAGCTGGGTGAACCTGAACAGGCCATCCAACCTTTCTGGACTTCCACAGCCTCGTGGAGAAAATGCAGACCATGATCCCAGGCTTACAGGGCGGCCATGAGGACAGGAGACAATAGCTCGAGAGGTTTGCAAACTCTATGTAATGTATGTCTGAGGTCTTCAGACACCAGCCGGTGAACTGGTACTGAAAATAAGGGCAACGCAGTGGAACTTCATCAAGTTAAATGAATACCATCTGTAGGACTGGCCTTTACCCTGAACTTATGACCTCTCTAATTTGAGGGGTTATGAAATTGATTCTTTTATAAAATGAGGATGCCTATAAATAACGCTTGTGGATTTCCCCCATTGTTCTCACTTTGCAAAGGGAGTTGGCGGTGTTATTCGGACTCACAAATAATTTCATGTAATTTGGTGGTTTACGAAGACCAAAAAGTGGGAGACCACACAAATAGCCATTCTTATCACTCCAGACTAATAAAGCTTAGAGAGGATTTGATCCCTGACCTGGCAGAAGTCTGAATAACAATAATACTTAATACGTACTGAGGGTTTCAACGTGTCCCCAAGTGATCGGAAATATTTGACCTGCATCACTGGTTTATTGAATAATCCGAACTTAGTGAGGAGACACACAAGCGGGGTTTAGTTTTTCTTCAGCTGTTGTCTTTGAACACATTGCATCAAACCTCTCCTTGCCCATGCTTTTTAGTCGGGCTGAGATACCTCATCATATCCTACTGAACACTTCTGCTAAGTCAGGACTGACCCTTCACTTCAAGAATGCATTGTTATTTAATGTAACAAACTGTTAAGTAGCCTAAGTAGGTGCACCTTGTTACACTAGGTGGTAGGTACTATTATTAAAAGCATCTTACAGCGCTCGCTTCGGCAGCACATATACTAAAAGCATCTGACAGATACTAAGGCCCAGAGAGGTGAGGTAACTTGCCTGAGGCCACACAGCTAGTAAGTTATAGACACAGGATTCAAACCCAGAATGTCTGGCTCTAGAATCTTGCTTTTAATCTCTGCAGCACTGAAAGCAGTGTGAGGGTCCCTTTAACACCTTTCCCACCCCACCCCTTCTAAGTTCTAGCTTCTCCTGTTGCGAGGCCTGGAGGGAGCAGTACAGGAAAGGGGGCAAAAATCAAGCTGGTGTTGCTTGAGATCATCTCAGGGGAATGGATTCCTTCTGTGTGTCCAGTGTCCGAAGGCTGGTATCCTTGGGCCACGTGAGTAGCTTATTCAGGGAAATCTAGGACCCATGGACCTCTCTGAGACCCTGTCCCCAGAAGTACACTTCATAGCCTCTTTCTGCCAGAGTCCTCTTTCCTGGAAAGCAAAACGATCATCCCTTTTGGGCAGGATACTGAGCAGATGGCCCAGCACCTACTCAGCTCACGGGAAGCTCTCCCATCCTTGCATGGCCAAATGGCTGGGGGTGCGGGATGCCCTCCGCCCTGCCATCTCTCTTGAACCACTTTCTTCCAGCTCAGACTCTGCGGGCAGATGTGCAAGCAGTTGGAGAATCAGATACCACTCACCGCTTCTGGCAGGAACCCCAAGTCTCTACAAGCAGGATCTATGAGGACAAGGGGAGTATCCCTTTGTTCTTTCCCCAAGAAAGCAGAGAAGAAAAGGCATGTCGTTTCTCCCTGTTCTAGAAAATCATTCTCAAATTCTAATCTTCTGCTTATGGAGGCTGAGGGGGTGGGGATGGGGTAGGAGAAAACCTGGTATGATGTCCCTAAGAAGGTCCTACAGACATGTGTCTCGTGGCTTTTTGGAAATAGGGGGTATCTAGCACCTTGTGGTTTTAAGTGGAAATAGGAGGCAACAGAAGCCCCATTTAAAGAGTCTGTTACGTGTATGTCATCGAATTTAACCCTCACAACAGCCCTATAAGGTAAGTTCATTAATTAGGGTAACGGCAGTTGCTATAACAAGCAAACCCCCAAATTCAGCCGCTTAATGCAATAGAAGTTTATTTCTTACTCACGTAATAGTCCAAAGCAGGTGTTCCTGGCTGGAGTTCCTTCATGTGGTGAGCCAGGTAGCTTACAGGTTATGGCTCCACCAAACTCCGGGACCTTGGGAGCCTTCTGCAGCTAGATTGCCCTCAGGGTGGAGAAGTTCACCTGCTCTTTAAAGGCCCCACCTAGAGATGACACTCACCACGCCCACTCACATTCCATTGGTGCGGGCTAGTCATGTGGTCACGCTAGGAAGCAAAGGAGGCTGGGAAGTGTAGTCTCCATCTGGGCAGATGTCTTTCAGAGATGATTCCACACTAGGTAGAAGCTTTCTTTACCAATGTCTGTTTAATCAGCCCACCAGGTTAACCAGTGCTCTGCATTTCATTGGAACATGACACTCCTGCCCCAGGCACAATGAAAGCTCACAGCTAGTGGGCCGCTGCCTGGCATTCCATTCTGCTGCCTCCCACAGAATGGTGTTGTGGGCTGAAAGTCTGTGCACCTCCCGTCCCCAACTTCATATGTTGAAATCCTAATCCTCAATATGAAAGTATCGGGAGATAAGGTCAGGAGTGGGGAGCGCTTATGAATGGGATTAGTGCCCTTGTAGGAAGAAATAGGAGAGAACTTGCTTCCTCTCTCCCCTCTCTGCCATACGAGGAGAAAACAAGAAGACGGCCATCTGTAAACCAGAAAGAGGACTTTCACCAGCCGCGCCGGCCCCCTGATCTCAGACTTCCAGCCTCTGTCACCGTGAGAAATAAAAGTTTCCTGTTTAAGCCACCTCATCTCTGGGATTCTGTTTTGGCAGCCTGAGCTAAGACAAATGGCACGTTTGCCAAGAATCTGCTGGGCCTGTTCCCAAACCAGTTTGCACCGGCCACACTTGTTATTGTAACGATATTCCACAGGCTGATGAAATACGAGTGCAAAAAGGAAGAGATTTGTTTTTATGAAAATTCGATAGAGACGAGTTGCTAAAAAACACTGTCAATTTAGGCGTGGAAGAAACAATGACAAGAGATCCAGAAAAAACCTGCCACGAGAGAGAGATTCTGCACTTGAGTTGCTACACAGTATCTTCAAATCCTTGTTCTGCTTGAAATAACCCCCCCCCCCCTGTCAGAAATCAGAAGATAGATCCTGTAGCTGCTGTAAGGAGGACAATGCTAAAAGCCAATTAGCAGCTCAAGAATGGCAAATGTTCTAGGTGTTTATCATTTAAAATAATTCTGTGCGGGGCGCCTGGGTGGCTCAGTCGGTTGAGCGGCCGACTTCGGCTCAGGTCATGATCTCGGGGTCCGTGAGTTGAGTTCGAGCCCCGCATCAGGCTCTGTGCTGACAGCTCAGAGCCCAGAGCCTGCTTCCGATTCTGTGTCTCCCTCTCTCTCTGCCCCTCCCCCGCTCTCGCTCTCTCTCTCTCTCTCTCTCAAACAGAAATAAACATTTTAAAAAAATAATAAATGAAAAACCATTTTATTGTGAAAATTCTCAGGCAAACACTAAAGGACACAGAATGGTTTCACAACTCTCCATTCCCCCTTCAGGTAGTTTTCTTACTGTGTATTTATTTATTTTTATTTTTGAGAGCGACAGAGAAAGAGCGGGGGAGGGGCAGAGAGAGAGATGGACACAGAAAATTCCAAGCAGGCTCCGCGCTGTCAGCACAGAGCCCGATGCGGGGCTCGACCTGACGAGTCATGAGATCGTGACGTGAGCTGACATCGAGTTGAGCATTTTACTGACTGAGCCAGGCAGTGTCCCACCCCCGTCAGTTAGTTTTTTAAATTATTAACCAGAACAAAAGTTTTAATATCTCCACTAGCCCAAACTCCCAATGGCTCAGACCGAATGGCCGCAGACTCCGTGTCAGGAGTCCTTTGAGCAGCTCTGGCGGGTCCCGACAGTCAGGGACAGGGTCATGCTCAGCTGCCACTTGTCCCCTGACCAGTATCTGCATCAGCCTAGGGACAATGGTGCCCCCCCCCCAACACACACTGGGTACAGCTATGGTGTTTCCGGTAGGTTCCATCTCTCTGGGCCCCTCGAACCAGTGCCTGGAAGATTCTGCAAGACCCCCAAATCCTACCTATAACCTTCTTTAAATTAGCGAGAGGCAGCTTTTTAACATCTTGCAGCCCAGATCCCTCAATGATCCTCCAGCTGCAGAAAGGTCACAGCTGCCACCTCCAAGAAGCTGGTACCTGAGGCCCAAATGATCCGTTCTTTAAGGACGGAGACAAGAGACAGAGATCTTATCAGGAAAAATGCCTGAGCCCTCCAGGCTTCTGGAAAATTACTGAACTATATTCTAACTACAAAAATCAATCCTTTGAGATCCCAGGAGGCCTGGGGAATAATTGGGGTGGAAAAGGAAAAGACAACATTAATTGGGTGTAAGGGGTACTCACATGTGCTGGGACCAGTACAGAACTACTGGTACTCCCATGTCACAGATGAGGAAACTGAGGCTCAAAGGTGACGTCATTTGTCGAAGACAGAACAGAGATCTGACTCACTCAGAAACTCCTGTTCTTTCTGGGTTATTGCCCTACCATGTGCCACCTTGGATGACAGTCCCTTCTCCCTGATCCTGGGTCTTCCCTCTGACATGAATGGCATGGCCTGCCTGGCTCACAAAGTTTTCAGAAAGCTCTAGACTCATAAGGGATGTGAAGTGCTCTGAAAGGCACCCAGGGTCCAGCTGGGGACTGGGATCACCCTTCTTGTTGTCCTCAGAGCTGGCAACCCTGGGGCTCTGGAAGAAGATCAGTGGCCTCACTGAGGGGCCATGCGTGGGACTCCGGCATGAAGGGACAGAGGAAAATCACTGGGTCCCCTCAAGTTCCCAGAGTGGGAAGAAGGGGAGCAGGTGGGGGGGGCAGCTGAAGGGGGTGCCTCGGAGTGTTGCTGTTTTTGGTGACGGCTCAGCTGACGGTTTTGCAAGCTGAGAAATACACACACACAAACTCTAACCTCCTCTGGCTTAAAATAGAGCTGCTGAACCAAAAATGCCAAGCACAGGGCACAGTCACCTGCCCGGCGGGGCCAGACAGCTCCAGCATGGCCCCAATAATACCCACCCTCAGTGGGCACATCTGACAAACCAGCTGGGTGTCACAGGGTCCTCACGATGACGGTGGGGGCAGGCGGCCAGCCAGTTCTCCTCAGCTCCATCTTCGGAAGAGGAAGGTGGAATCCAGAGAGGCAATGGGGGCGGGGGGGGGGTGATAAAGCCGGTGGCATCTTGCCTGACGAAGCACCATGGTGTATTGGAAGGATCATGACCTTGGGGACCGCGCAGCCCCGAGTTCGAGTCCTGGCTCAGCCCCTGCCTGGCTGTGAGGATGGGACAAGCAGGGCGCCTTCCCTGTGCCATGGTTTCCTGCACTAGAAAGGGAGGGCCCCGTCAGTAATGTGGGAGAATGTGCCTGGCACACACACGCACTTCCAGAAAAAGAATTCCTGACATCTGCAGGCAGACAGTTGTAAAAAGGGAGGAAAAGCAGTGAGCTGCTACTGGGCACCTGGAAAATGGCACACAACATCTTCTATAATCCTCGATGCGGTCCCATGAAGGGGGCGTTATTATCACTTTCATTTCTCACATGGGAGAAGCGAGGCCAGAGAAGTGTTCTACCCACACTCACCCACCGGGAAAGTGGAAGAGCTGGAATTTGAACCCAAGCCTCGTTGACTCCAGCTGTGTCAATGACCAGGATCGTGAATTGTCCCCGGAAAGTTCTTCTCAGGCCCTTCTCAGGCTGTAAATCCACAGTGCTTCCCCATCCCCCCAAGACTGTGGCCCCGGGTCTTGCCCCTCTGAAGTCTGGGCAGGAATCAAAAAAGTTACAGGGGTGCCTGGGTGGCTCAGTCGGTTAAGTGTCCGATTCTTGGTTTCGACTCAGGTCATGATCTCGCAGTTCGTGAGTTCAAGCCGTGCTGACAGCTCAGATTCTGGAGCTTGCTTCGGATTCTGTGTCTCCCTCTCTCTCTGCCCCTCCCCTGCTCGCACTCTGTCTCTCAAAAATAAATAAACATTTAAAAAAATTTAAGGGGCGTCTGGGTGGCTCAGGCGGTTAAGCGTCCCACTCGACTCAGGTCACGATCTCGCAGTTCGTGGGTTCGAGCCCCGCATCGGGCTCTGGGCTGACAGCTCAGAGCCTGGAGCCTGCTTAGGATTCTGTGTCTCCCTCTCTCTGCCCCTCCCCTGCTCATGTTCTGTCTCTCTCTCTCAAAAATAAATAAACACTAAAAAAAATTTTTTTAAGATTTTTTTTGAATAAAAAATAAAAAAAGAATAGAAAAGCTACAAATAAGGCTGCAGCGCCAGAATCCTGCTTCTGGGTCTCTGAGCCACGGTCTGGCTCCTCAGGAAGAGAAGTGAGTCAGAGCACACGCCACAACGTCTCTATGGGCCTAGGCGTTCGCTCACTTGTGACGTCTGAGGCAGTGCCTAACACTTCCAGATGGTCCTCAGGGGCAGATGCTGCTCTTGGTGCCTCCGGCTTATGGGCTCCTTCGATGCTCACATCAGTGAAGCCGTCCCTGCTGCTGCTCCCAGAAATGGTCACAGACGTGGCGGCTCGAACAACACCAACGTGCCATCTTCCACTTCCGTAGGGTGGAGGGCTACCCGGGTCACACAGATGAACTGCGCTGAAACTGAGATGCTGGCAGGACTGCATTCCCTTCCGGAGGTTCTAGGGAGGAACTTCCTTGCCTTTACCAGATTCTGGAAGCCACCTGCTCTCTTTGGCTTGTGGCCCCTTTCTCCATCTTCAAAGCCAGCGACGTCAGGCCAATTTCTTCTAACGGTTGTCCCTCTTCTGCCTCCCGTGTCCACGTGTAGGGACCCTTTTGAGGACACTGGGCTCACCCAGACTGTCCAGGATCCAGGATCACCTCCCGTCTCCAGGTCAGCTGATTAGCAACCTTCCTTCCACCTGCAACCGCCCCCTCCTCTCTGCCACGTACCCTAACCTATTTACAGGTGCCAGGGAAAGAATGTGTGCATCTTTGGGGGGCCATTCTGTCGAGCACAGCACCTTATGAGATAGGAGCTTTTCCAAACCCCTTTTACTGGGGGTGGGGAGACTGAGGCATCCCAGGTCCACACACTGGTAAGCAGCAGAACTGGGATATGAACCCAGGCAGTCATGGTGCAGAGTGCATGCTCTTAACTTCTACAGGCGGCTGTGGCTCCTCCGTCCGCAGCCACCAGGTGTGCGCTGTGCCAGATCCGGGTGCTGAGGACAGAGAGGGGACCAAGGTAGGATTCCTGTCCTCAGGGGGAGCATAGATATGGAATGTGAGGATCCCAATGCACTGGAAAGAAGGGAAGACGGCAGGAACTCAGAGGCCTCTGGCGGCACAGAGAAGGCCGCCCGTGGAGGGGTCAGGGAAGGAGATGTCCAATGAACTGGGAGCTGAGGCTGAACAGGGCATCGGCCATCCAGGCCTACGGCGTAGGAGATCGCGATGACAATATGCATGAATACTTGCCAAGCGCTTCACCCGGGGTCTGGCCCACCGGCAGGCATTCGATACATGTGGGCTGCGGAGTGTAATGGAGAGAAGACCGTTTCAAGCAAAGCAAGAGTTTGTGCAAGGAACTGAAAGTTCTGTGTGCCTGAAACAAACAAAAAACCGCAAAGGGGCTGCTGGAGTAGAGATGGGGGGTGGGGGGGACAGGGGATGCATGCCAAGGCTGCAGCAGAGACCAGGCCATGCAGATGCTCTGGACACCTGCAAGAGAGGCTGCCCGTGCTCGCCCAGAATCTCCACGAAGACCCACCCATTTCAGAGTGAAATGAATGGGTCTCACCTCAGCGCTGGGCGGCAGGAGTGGATTCCTAGGGAGTGAGGTCAACGGAAGGCTCTCCGAGCACCCAGCCGGTCAGGCGAAAGACCCAGGGGTCATCCGGAGCGCCCCCTTGCCCTCCATATCCAGCCCGTCGGCAGGTGCTGCTGTTCCGTGCGTCAGGGTAACACCAGCTGCAGTAACAGGCTGGCCCCACAGCTCAGGGCCTTAATGCAACAGAAGTTCAGAACAGGTGCTCCTGGCGTGGGGCAGCCTTGGGCTGCGTAGTCAGGCACCCAGTCCCCTTCCACCCTGCGGCTGTGCTCTCTCCTAAAGCCTTTGCCTCTCTGCATTCAGCCTGCAGGTGGGGGAAGAGAGGTGGAGTGCGGCACGGGGAGGGGTCACTTCTGCCCACATTCCATTGGCGGCAGTTCTAAGTGCAAAGGAGGCTGGGAAATGTGGCTATAGCTGTGTGCGCCCAACTCCAGCCCACCACCCTATCCCAGATCCAGCCCCCCACCTTCTCTGCACCTCCAGGGCCCTGCCCCTGGTCCAGGCCAACCCCCACCACGCGTGGGGACTACGAAACTCTCCTAACTGGCCTCCACTCTTAGCCACCACCCCTTTTCCACAGGACAGCCAGGATGCTCTTTTTTTTCTTTTTAATGTTTATTTACTTCTTTTTCTTTTTTTTTTCTTTTTTTTTTTAATGTTTATTTATTTTTGAGAGAGAGAGAGACAGAGCTTGAGCGGGGGAGGGGCAGAGAGAGGGAGACACAGAATCCGAAGCAGGCTCCAGGCTCTGAACTGTCAGCACAGAGCCCCACACGGGGCTCGAACTCACAGACCGCAAGATCATGACCCGAGCCAAAGACGGACACCCAACCCACTGAGCCACCCAGGCGCCCCAGGATGCTCTTTTTTAAAAATGCTAATCAGAGGGGTGCCTGGGTGGCTCAGTCCGTTAAGCACCTGACTCTTGATTTCAGCTTCGGATTCTCTCTCTCCCTTTCTCTCTGACCTCCCACCCCTGGCTCATGTTATCTCAAAATAAATAAAATTTTTAAAATTATTTAAAAACATACAAATGTCTATCAGATCACTGGTGTGGGCATCCTGCTTACAGCCTTTCCAGCTGTAACGAATAGACCTGCATAAGGACTTGTAAGACCCTGTGTGAAATCGCCTGTTTTCCTTCTGCTGCCTGCCCCTCCACCCCCCAGCTCCCCAATCCCCCTGGTTCCAGCCACACTGCTTCTCTGCTTAAAGGACTTGCACTGGCTGCCTAGATGCTGCCTCCCCAGTCACTCCTCAGAGAGGCCTGTCCCGCCACCTCAGCTGGTGGCGCCCACCTCCCCCCCCCGAAACTGTCTCCCTTCTGTCCCACACTTGTCTTCAATGATCTTCGTGTGTCTGTGCTGTCGCCAACCCTCTTTCCTAGAGTATCAGCTCTATTTACCCCCAGGAAGCTTGTTTGCACCAGTAGGTGCTCAGTAAAGATCTGATGGATGACTGACTGACTGAACGAACGAGTGAATGACTGGCCCAAGGTCACAGGACCACAGTGGTGGACGGGACATCTGCACGGCCGGGCTTTGGGCGCTTTGCTCCAGCTGTCACCGTTGGCAGACACCTGCGCCGTTGGGTAAACAAAGGCAGGTGTTGGCAGGGGGCGGGGCGGCAGGAGGAGTCCTCTCGGTCCTCCTCGGCCCCCCCCCCCCGGGGCCCCCCCCCCCCCCCCCCCCCCCAGCTCCCCCCTCCAACGCCCGGCCGCCCGCAGCCCGCTCCCCGCCGCGCGGGGCGGAGGGCGCAGCGCGGGGCGGCCGTCGGGGCGCATGGACGGGCCCGGGGCGCGGGGCCCGCGGCGCCGCCATGAGGAAGCAGAGCGTGCGCACGGCCGCGCTCATCCTGTGCATCCTGTCCTACCTGCTGGTGGGCGCCGCGGTCTTCGACGCGCTCGAGTCCGAGGCGGAGCGCGGCCGCCAGCGGCTGCTGGCCCAGAAGCGCGGCGAGTTCCGGAGGAAGTACCGCTTCTCGGCCGAGGACTACCGCGAGCTGGAGCGCCTGGCGCTGCAGGCCGAGCCGCACCGCGCCGGCCGCCAGTGGAAGTTCGCCGGCTCCTTCTACTTCGCCATCACCGTCATCACCACCATCGGTGAGCGGGCCCCGCGGCGCCCCCCGCCCCGGGCTCGAACCCCTCCTCTGCCCCCGCCCGGGCCCGGTGGCTGTGGACCAGTCGTTTCAGCCGCCCTCCGCCGAAAGGGGACGGCGTCCCACGCGGGCGGGGCTGGGAGGAGTCGGGAGCTCAAGTTCGCCCAGAGGTGGCACGCGGGAGTGCTCGGGGGAAGCCTCCAGGGGCCGGGAGACAGGTGGAGCGGGGCGAAGCGCGAGTGGCTGGAGACCGAGGCTTCCTTGCCTGGCTGCATCACACTAGCTGTGTGACCTCAGACAAGTTGCTTAACCTCTCTGAGCCTCCGTTTTCTCCTTTGTAAAATAGGGCTGCTAATAGGCCCTATCTCAGGGCTGTACCGAGATAATTATTGTCAAGGAGATAATGTGTGCAGAAAGTTTTAGCGCAGGGCATGACACATACAAAGCACTAAAAAAGAGAGAGAGATTGATTTTTGTATTATAATTATTATGCCGTTACTCCATGACAATGGGATCTAGTCTGTCTTAGTCACTGCAGTGTACCCAGCCGAGCGCATAGTAGACACTCAATAAATATTTGTTGAAGGAATGACTGATTACCACAAGCTTTGGACCTCACCCTCGGGGATCCAGAGCAGTTTCTCTGCAGCATCTGGACCGTCAGTCGTTGCCATGGCTACCGTCTGGCTGGTACCTGCTGAGCAGAAGCCTGGGGAAGCAGGAAAGGAGAGAAGCAGGCTCTGCAGGGCTCCAGGCTGGGTGTCCGCTGCTTCTCGGGCCCCAGCTGTGGATGTCCAGGCACCCCCTAGAGCTTGGATCACCACTGTGGAAGCCTGAGCTTTGGAGAAAGTTTTTTCCTAATGCTCTTGGCGAACGAATGTGAGCTGTGGGTTAAAAGCCCGAGTTCTGCAATTACATAGCCCAGAGTTCTGTTCTCATCTCTGCTGCCTCCTGTCTGTCTTCTCTGGCAATTGAACGTACCTCCCGGAGTCCTGGTTTTCTCGACTGCAAATGCAGTGCTTGCTACCTCGCTGGGTGGTTGCCAGGTTTAAATGAGGTCGTGTGTAAAATGCTTGGCAAGGTGCCTGAGGCTAAATAGGCACTATTAATTGGTCATAATAACAATATAACAATTCATTGTTTGCCAGCTGTGGGCCCAGCTCCCGCTCAGCCCATTATGACCCCCCCTGTGAACATGGGCACCCCTGCTTCCCTACCCAGGCTCAGCCCAAGACACTCCCTGTTGCCATGCCCAGTGGTGTGGGACCCCACCCACCTTTTCTGCCCTCCCCCACGTTATCTGGAAGGCTCACAGCTGGTTTTGGCCTTTTCTGTGGGCTGTTCCTCACTGGCACCTTGGGGAGCTGGGGGAAAGAGACCCAGTTTGGAAACAGCTGGAGCTTTGCCTTTTCCGGCCACCTGGGGGCGCCAGCTGGGGCTGTGTGGTCCCGGCTGCAAAAGCCAGCCTTGCAGAGAGCCCAGCGCCAGAACCCAGGAGCTAGAGCTCTCTGCAAGAGGCACTGAGGCGCAATGGAGGAGAGTGGTTAATGGCTCAGGCCCTGTGATGTTTGGGCAGCTTCCTTGCTCTGAGCCTAGTTACCTTGTCTGCAAAAACGGGAGACTAATATTGCATACAGTAATTAGGAGGGTAAAATAAAATAATCTATGTAGAGTACCTAGCATGTTTAGTTATTATCATTGTTCGTTTCACTCTGTCAAAGCCTGACCTAGCCCCAACCAGCTGGAAACAGCACTGCTTCGCATCTTACTGCTAAAAAGGTTCCCCTGTGTCGCACTCAGCACCCCCTTCAGTTTGATTTGATTATTGATGATGAGCATTATCGATATTAAACTTTCATTGGGCCTTTTGTCTGTGTCAGGCTCTGTGCAGGGCACTGGTGACTAGGGACACACAGAAGTGATTGGCATGGTCTCTGGCCTCAAGGAGCTCACAGTCTCGTGGGCGGAGCTCCCCCCAAAAACAGGGGGCAAACTGATGGGGCCACGCAATAGAAATGTGGACGTGGAGCCACAGATCTTTAATAACATGTATCGTGTCGATATTCTGAATAAAAGATGTGTGCACGCAGCATACACAAAAGGGTAGAGAATGAAAAGGAAGTCTCCCTCTCACCCTGTCCCTCAACCCATAAATCTCTTTCCCTGGGTCAAATACAGTTACTGGTTTTTTGTGCATCCTTCCACATATATTCTCTACCTGTGTATTCCTTTAAAGCACACACACATATAGAGACATTAGGTTATACACACTGTTTTGTCTCGCACTTTCTTTTTTCACTTAATATATTTTGGCGATTTTGAAAAAATCAATCCCTAAAAAGCTGTGTCATCTTTTTCTTGGCCGTATAGCAGCATTTCTCAACCCTAGCACTACTCACATGTCGGACCGGATAACTCTGTTGTGGAGGGAGGGCTGGCCTGTGCATCACAGGATGTTTAGCATCCCTGGCCTCTACGCACAAGACGCCAGGAGCACACAACCATCCCAGTTGTGACACCCAAAATGTCTCCAGACATTGCCAAATGTCCCCCTCAGGGGCAAAATGACCCTTGGTCGGAACCATTGCTGCGTAGGGCTCTGTCATTTGGTTGGCACCATGATTTATTTCACCAGGCCCCTACCGATGGACACTTAGGTTGCCTAGTTTTCACCACGAGCCACGATGCTTCCCTGATGCCCCCCATGCACACCTCACTTTGCACACACATGTATTTTGGAGGACTAACTTCCTAACTGTGGAAATGCACGGGCCAAGCGTTTGTGTGTTTACATTTTGGCAGATGGTGTCCGTTTGCTAGAGGGGGCACCTTCTTTGGACTTTTCCTGGGTTATGGGCCTCTGTGAGAATACCCTGAAAGCTTTCGCTCCTCTCTCCAGGAATGCTCGGTCCCTGGGGATGGCATGGTGGTCCAGGACTCCAGGAGGCCCACTCGTGTGTAGGTCCCCGACAGCAGTCGAGGGGACCTGATGAAGAATTACTACATCAGACTGAAGAAGTGCTTAGCGAGGGCTGGCTTGGAGCAGGATGTGGGAAGTCGTGGACTAGGGCAGCAGGGAAAGGGCTATCCAGGGGAGGAAAAAAACCATGAGAAGAGGCATGTGGAGGTGGGAATGCTGGTTGGGGGCACAACACGGGGTGGGGCTGGACAGGTGCGGGGTGGTAGGGGGAGTCAGATCACCAAGGAGCTCCGACACCAAGTGAGAACTGGTAGGTGCTTTACCCTGTGGGTCCTGGGGCACCATGGAAGATTTTGCTTGATGTTTAAATCAAGGCATTCTTCACACACGGTGAAACACACATTTTTCAGTGTCGCAGCCCTCGGCGAGTTCTCACGGGTGAGGACCTGTCCTGCAGCCACCACCGAGACTTAGCAGGCTCCCATCACCCCCAGATTTGTCATGCCCCTTTCTGGTTAATCCCCTCCTCCAACCACAACGACTGGCGACCGCAGATGTGCTCTCTGTCCCCATAGTTTTGCCAGAATGGTTCCAGAATGCCATTTCAATGGAACCATGGAGTGTGTAGTCTTTTGCGCTTGGCTTCTTTCGCTCCCCGTAATGCAGCTGAGACCCATCCTTTGTTGGCGCAGGTAACCCCAGTTCATTCCTTTCTGTTCCGGAACGGAATTGCATTGTACGTGCGTACCGCAGGTTGTTTACGCGTTCCCCAGCCGAGGGACGCTGGGTTGTTTACAATTTGGGGCGGTTAGGGATAGCCACACAAGGTTTCAAAGGCGGGGAATGACCTAGTTAGAAGCAGCAATTCAAGACGCTGCGCAGGCTCCGGGGGGGCAGGGGAGGGAGCCCGGACAGGGCGGCTGCGGCCGGTGCTCACCATCCCTCCCCTCCGCTCTCCCTGCAGGGTACGGCCACGCCGCGCCGGGCACGGACTCGGGCAAGGTCTTCTGCATGTTCTATGCGCTCCTGGGCATCCCCCTGACGCTGGTCACCTTCCAGAGCCTGGGCGAGCGCCTGAACGCGCTGGTGCGGCGCCTCCTGCTGGCGGCCAAGCGCTGCCTGGGCCTGCGGCGGCCGCGCGTGTCCACCGAGAACATGGTGGTGGCCGGGCTGCTGGTGTGCGCCGCCACCCTGGCCCTCGGGGCCGCCGCCTTCGCGCACTTCGAGGGCTGGACCTTCTTCCACGCCTACTACTACTGCTTCATCACCCTCACCACCATCGGCTTCGGTGACTTCGTGGCGCTGCAGAGAGACGAGGCGCTTCAGAGGAAGCCGCCCTACGTGGCCTTCAGCTTCCTCTACATCCTCCTGGGGCTCACGGTCATCGGCGCCTTCCTCAACCTCGTGGTCCTGCGCTTTCTGGCGGCCAGCACCGACGCGCCCGAGCGCGCCACCCGCCGCGCCAGCCCGCTCCGCCTGGGGGCGCCCGAGAGCCGCGGCCGCCCTCCGCCCCGCCGCCCTGCCCGCGCCGGGGGCTCCGCCTCCATCTCGTCCCGCGTGCACCGGCTGCAGCTGGGAGCCCGCGACAACCTGGCCTTCTCACCCCCCTCGAGCCCTGGGGCTGTGGGCGGCGGCACGGTGGGCAGGCCCCCGGCCCGGCGGAAGTCCATCTGACAGCCCTGTCCCGGGCCCCGGAGGGTGGGGGTTGGGGGAGGTCGAGGGAACAGGAGGGGCTAGGGTCACCTGTCAGGGCATGCTCCCCAGAGCTTGGAGAGGGTAGAGGGGCTGTGGCCTCAGGGCCGTCTTCTGCCACGAGCAGTGTGTCTTTCCCTTCTGTGGCCAGCCCCTCCCTCCTCTCCAAAAATCCATTAAAGCCGCACCTTAAGCACAAGCACGTCCTGTAGGTGCAAATCCCCGTGGTCCGAACTGTTTTAGGAAGGCGCGGCCACATCAGCCACCCAGGAGAGGCTCTCCACAGGCCCATGTCATCAGCTAGCCCTCCCGAGTGGAAACAGGTGGCTGTTTCTCTGCTGAGAGAGGAGGCAGGTTTTCCGTGTTGTAAGGGAAAATGCGGGACTTTCAACCCTGGGAGGCAGGCAGTGAGGCCAGCTGCTCACACCAGGAGAGGCATGGGGATCGGATGCACTGAAGGGAAACAGCTCCTGTCCCCGAGTGGAGGGGCGGACAAATCTGCACTATTTAAACGATCGCTCATCCTCTTGCTCAATGTGTAGAGTGGAATTGACCCCCGTGTGAATGAAACACACCCTCCGCCCGACACCCCCCCCCATGTTCTTTGTCCTTGGCGAGCGCCATCTGAGGACGAGGGGGGCCTTGTTGACACCCACCACATCACTGGAGCACCTGGACGCAGTCAAATGCTGTGGGAAGACCCCTCTTCTGGAAGCCGTGAGATCTGGGTCCTGCCAACTGCCCTCAGCGTGACCTTGGGGAATGTCATCCCCTACCTGGGCCTCAGTTTCCACATCTGTAATGACTGAGTTCACCTGGAATCCTGTCCCCACCCCCCACCCCCTGCATCTCTGGAAGGGTTCCTGGGATGCACCCTGCCCCCTAAGGTGTCCGTGGGATCCTGCAGCGCTCGGCTTCCTCAAACACCAACTACCCGTGGCTTCCCAGATAGAACTCTCAACACAAAGCAGAGCGAGCCAGGTTAGAAAAGCCAAAAACTTTAATTTTCAACATGAGCTACATGGTCATGAACACAATGCAACGTGACCCACTCCAACCCAGGGGCCCCGGAAACCCTCCCTCCCCAAAGTCCCGAGTGGCTCCTGCTCCCAGAGGGGGAGTGAGAGAAAAGCGGGTGGATGGAGAGGCCCCCAGCCTGAGGACCCGGGGTCCGGCCTCCCAGCCACCCCCTTCGGAGGCAGGCATAGAATGAAAGGGCTCCAGATGTGATGCCTGAGGCCCCGGGTTCAAGTCTCCACTTTGCCCTCACAGAAGCTAGGAGTACATGGGCACAGTCAGCCTCCCCCACAGGGTTTGAGTCCGATGCGCTCATGGACATGGCAGCCTTCTGTCCACTCTGAGGCGCTGCTATACAGACAAGGGGCCCTCCCACGGAGCCAGGGGAATCACTGCGGGGGAACGGGAGAGGGCTCGGTCCCCTGGGCCGGGCACAGTGCTGCTGCTCAATAAATAAATGCAGGTGGCCTTGCCTGACGCAACAGCTGTGCTCCAAAGGGAGGGGGCTCGGCGCCGCTTCTGAACACCGAAGTGCGCGCAGGAGCTCCTGGTTTAAGGAACCGGATGGTGAATCAGCTCGTAAAGTACGTAGCCACCCCCTAAGCTGTCTGCTTCACCTCCTCTTAGAGCTCTGAGCTGTGGGAGAACTGAGTTCCAGTCCGGACCCCGCCGGGAACCCACAGTGGGACCTTAGCCGGTACTTTCCCTCCCAGGGCCTCAGCTTCCTCCTCCGTAAAGTGGGCTGACAATACACGCCCCCTCTACCCCCCAGGGGCTCTTGTGAGGGTATACTCGACGTAAAAGCACTTGGAAAGCACAAGTTTGAAAAGCACTACGGGAAGGTCAGATCTTGTTACATCGGAAAGTTTTGTGAGGCTTTCCTTAAGATGACGTGTGTCACAGCCGTCTCACTCCCACACAGCCCCCGGGCAGGAACCGGCACTTACCTCCCTCAGGTTGGTCCTACGGGGGTTCTGACCCACCCTCAGCAGGAACCCCTACCCAGACACCGAGGTCTGGACCAAATGCTGGGCACCCTCAGTCCGCTGGGCCAGACCCCAGGGCAGCTAGGGCTCTATGGTAACTCTCTCCACCAAACCGGGGTCCGCAGAGATGGAACCAAGCAGGGCCCCGTGGCCCAGGGCTGAAAGGCCACAAATGCTTATCATGGCATACATGCCTGGGCAGTGGCTTCCGGTCCCATGGAGGGAAGCACAACAGAGCCCCATCGCGCATCTGCTGAGGGGTCTTGGGCAAGTCACTTCCTGACTCTGGGCCTTAGTTTCCTCCCCTCTCAGATGGGCTACAATTTGCTCTTCCCATCTTTTCTGGGAGGCTCTACGGAGAGAAGGGAGGAAGAAGTGTCGTGGGCAACGGTGGCCCCACCTGGCCCTGCTCTGGTTCCAGCTCAGCCTCGGGTGGGAGGAGGCCAGGATGGAGGCGCCACCGAACTCACAGGTGACCCCAGAGGCGAGCGTTCCCCTCGCCAGGCCTCAGTCTTCATCAGTAAAATGGACTTCATGAATGGTCCCAAAGGTCTGTTCCCAGCTGTATGGAAAGTGGACTCTGGAGAAGGGAAGTGGAGAAGACTCCCTCCCACAGTACCCCTGCATGTGACTTTTGGCCCAGAGATTGAAAAAAGAATCAGCCCCTCTATAAACCCTAGCCTCCCACTCCCAAATCCCACAATTCCACCTCTCTGCTCCTCTCCAGATGGAGCTTGAGCTGGCAAGGATCAGACAGCAGTAGGGACAGGCTGGCCTTGAAGGTTCCCCAAAGCTAATACTGAGAATAGTCACCCCCTCCCCAAACCCCCATCTCTTGGTGAGGACAGACAGTGGTTCCGCACCAAATGGTCAGAGCCCCCTTGGAAGCGGGGCACGTGCTCACAACAATGATACGAAGAAACAGGGCTCCAGCCCCCACCCCACCCCACCAGGAGGTGAACTGAGATTTCACAGAACAAACAAGAAAGTCACTGAGGGGGGCCCTCGGTGACCACCCCCAGGATGTTGTTATTGCTTTGGAGCGTGCTCTCTCCCTTTATAAAGGCTGTGCAGACACCAGAGGGTAGGCTCGGGCTGGGGGGCTCCGAGCCCTCTCTCCCTCTGTTTGGGACAGCCTGGCTCTGCCCCGTCTTTGAAAAGCTACCCCTGAACAACCAGAGCAGTGACGGCTGGAGAGAGAAGGCGCTCTCCTGGCTCAAAATATTCCAAATGGTGAGTAATAAACGAACAGCAGAGAAATCACACTGGTTAAAAAAAACAAACAGGGGAGGGGCTGATTCTGGGCCTCAGATTAGAGGCCACCCAGAGCCCTGCTGCCTCCTGCCCCAGCCTTGGGATTCCACCCAGCACAATCCCAGGAAGCTCGGAAGAGCTCATCGATAAAAGAAAGGGGCATCTCTGTCTCCCCTTCCCAGTGCAGCATGGGAAGCTCTATGGAGGCGATATAACTCATCGGGGACTTTAAGGGCTCCCCAGGGCTTAAGGAGGCAGAGGGGAGGGGAGGGAAGGATAGAGGAGGAGAGGGATTCCAGGTGGAAGAAATTGCCAGATCAATAGCCTAGAGTGAGGCCAAGGACAAGGCAGGGCTGAACACAGCTGGGCATCCTCGGTGGAAAATGACCTCCTCCAATGGAGCCCAGGCCTCTCCACCAAGGCCCACAACCCTCAGGAGTGCTTCACAAATAAAACCAGTACCAAGGATAAGACGTCAGAACATCTGAGTATAAGGGGCAGCTCCAGCTACAACCGGGTCAGAGGGGTGGGGAGGGAGGAGGAGGGGCGAGAAGAGGAAGAAGAAGGGCTGGCCTCCCATGAATCAGGCTCCAGGCTCAGACCCAGACCAGTGAGGAGACAGCCGCCTCCTGGAATGTTCTGGTGTGCCTCCTCTCTACCCATCCTGGAACTCTGTAAAGACTATATGCAAGCTAAGAAGAGGCCCCAGGGCTTGGAACGCTAACTCTACCCAGCTAACCTGGACTACGCCCTACACAGCAGGGACTGGGTAATGAGGGGTGGTGGGCTGCTGGGTGCCTCCCAGGGGAGGTGGCAGAAATGTGCTTCTATAAAGAGGGGCCAGCCTGTGTCCTCCCAGCATGCAAAAGGGCTTCCGTGGGCCTCGGGGAGGGCCGGGCCAGGAAGGCAGCTACCCAGGCTTGCTTGAGAAGGAATCTCCTGATTCTTACACTCATGAGCCAAGGTAGTTGAGGCAGGGGCAGTGGGTTCTGCCCTTAGTACAGGATGGTTTGTTTAAAAAGACTAAAATAGGGAAGCTCTGTTGCCTCCCCATACCCCTAGCCTGGAGGCAGAGGGGTAGACAAGAAGACCTTTGACCTCACCCAACGAGGAGGGATTCTCCTATGTGGGAAACCCTCGCCTTGGCACCACTGGTCCCAACCCCAACTTTGCTTAGACTCCCTCTCCAATCCAGCGTCCCCAAATTCAGAGACGGTGAGCTCCCTGGACTTGGGGTTCTCGAAAATCAGGGTCCCGTGGCTCCTTCACCAAAACACAGACGACCCAGTTCTTTCCAGTCCATTTCCACACTATCTCGTTGCAATCCCACGGAGCTAGGCACCCTGGGGGTCTGTGCCAGGTCCAGGGCACCGCCTCCTCTCCTTTGGCCCCTGCTGGACCCCAATTCCTAGAGCCACCGGAAGAGGGGCAGGCAGGAAGGGACAGACAGATGGACTCGGACAGGCTGCGGCAAAGCTCCTTCCACGGGCAGGCGGAGGGAGGCCGAGCTCCTCGTCATGTGGGAGGCTCTGGACCCCCCGGAGCTGGCTCCGGATCCTTGCAAAGCTGCCCCATCAGCTCTGGGGCAGGAGTAGCTGCCTGAACCCGGTGCCGCAGGAAAGACACTTGCTGGTAATTGGCACCATGGAGATGGCCGCTGGGTTCTGGACTTGGCTCCGGGCAGCGAGCTTCCGAGGAGGCAAAAAGGGGGAGCAGTCGGACAGTGTCTGGGACAGGAGGATGGTATGCTCTGCCACCTCAGTCTTTCCTTTCTCCGGATTGCAGCCACATCCACCAGGTCAAGAACCGGCCAAGTCAAAAGTGCAGCCAATCCCGTTGGGAGAGGGAAGGTCTTAGGGGGTAGGAGGCAAAAAGGGGGTGAGGAGGGGCCCTGGGGGTCAGGTCTCCCCGTTCTGCTTCCCCACTGTAGGGGAGAACCCCATCCTCCTCTGTTCAATGTGCCCCTGGGCCTGGGGTCCCAGGTTGGGGCTGGGCATTCTCCACGCCTTCTCGGGGAGCCCCTCCCCACCCCGGCCCTAAGATCGCTCGCCACAGGGGCCCACGGTGCTCTCGAGGGACAACTGGGACGCCTGCCGGAGCAGGGGGCCCGCGGCTGGGTCCACCATGGAGGAGGTGGGGAAGAGCTTGTACCAGCCCACGGCCAGGGTGGTCAAGTCCAACTCCTCCAGTAGCACTCGGGCCACACCCATGAACTGCTTCCGCTCCATGCGCCCATAGTTGCCCCACACGATCACCTGCGGGGCGAGAGACACGGCGGTTCAAATCTTGCCATTCACGGGCCCAGAACCAGAGCTCAGGTCACCCTCATGCCCACTTCACCTCTGAGTCCTGTAGATGCTCCCGCCTTAAAATTGCTCAAGCCTGGGGTGCCTGGGGGAGCTCAGTCGGTTAAGCATCCGACTTCAGCTCAGGTCATGATCTCAGGGTTCATGAGTTTGAGCCCCGCGTCGGGCTCTGTGCTGACAGCTCAGAGCCTGGAGCCTGCTTCGGATTCTGTGTCTCCCTCTCTCTCTCTCTCTCTGCCCCTTCCCCACCTGCACGCTCTCTCTCTCAAGAATAAACAAACATCTAACTCTCTCCCATCTAACTCTCTCCATTCCACCCTCCACACCCTCCACCTTTGAAGCTGAGCCTTGAGGGCTGGCCCTACAATGTGAGTCCCCTGCCTGGTACCCCCCCCCTGCAATCCCCACCAGGCCCTCTGCTTCCAGATTCTCGGAAGCCCCCCATGAGAAACAAAACAAAGTTTTAAAAGTGGCTGATGGATGTGTGGTATACAAGCTAGCCTCCTTCCTTTTTCCAACAGACTCTTTTCTGTAGTGCCTGCCCCATTTCTTGGTCACCACTCTCCCTTGGAGCAGCTAGTCGGGTGGTTTCTGTGGCTGCAGGACCCTCATTTGCTCTTCTGGAGCTCAGGGTCTAACTCTGTCCCCTTTGGGGTTAGCCAAAGGTGGGCTGGCTCAGTCACTCCGTGGAGCCCGCTGACTCTAATGCACAGCCTCTGGGGTCAGACACAGGTGGGTTCAAATCCCAGTCCTGGCTGGGTGGTTTGGGTTAAGTCATCCAACCTCACGGGCTCTCAGAGTGGTTTCTAAGTGAAATTATCCCCAGTTTCCCTCGCAGGCAAGGATCAAAGGAGTGGACGTCCAAGCTCACTATGAACTGTCAGCTGCTTCTCGAGCACACAGGGCAAGATGACAACAGCGTGAGCCACTACTGCATACAGTGTTGGACGCTGCTCCAAGGCTCCACTGGCCTTAGATTCAACCCTCCCAACAACCCTACAAAATGTTTTGATTTCACAGCTGTTTCAACTGAGCCTCAGAGAAGTTCAATCATGTGCCTGAGATGGTTCACCTGACCAGTCTTCGATGCTCCTTGGGCAGCTGATCAGAAGTCCGCCTCTGGTGCATGGATGGATTCATTTTAAACTGGGGTTATGGGCTGAACTGTGTTCCCCCAAAATTCATACTGAAGCCCTAACCCCCAAGAATGTGACTGTATTTGGGAAGAGAGTCAAATGAGGCCACAATCCCATCCGACTGGTATAAGAAGAGGAGATTAGGACACGAAGAGAGCGAGAGAGCAGGGACGCGTGTGCACGAAAGCAAAAAGACCACGTGAGGACACAGGGAGAAGGTGGCCTTTGCAAGCCAAGTAGAGAGGACTTGGAAGAAATGGAACCTACGATAACTTGAGCTTGAGCTTCTAGCCTCCAGGACCGCGAGAAATACATTTCTATTGTGTAAACTCTCCAATCTGTGGTACTTTGTTACGGCGGCCCTAGCAAACTATTACAACTGGCATTCGGATCTCTCTCACGGGGCTGGTGGGTCTGTCCTGCTGTGACATCAGTCAGAGAGCTCACCAGCAAGGACCCCACTCAGATTTCTGTTTCCCCATCCCCTCCACATCCCAGACAGGGATGTTCTGTGGAGCTTCTCCAAAGATGCTCAGGCCAGAATGCTCTAGCTTTGTCTACTGGACCAGATCTGGCCCATAGATGTTTTAAGTTCCATGTGAATGCCTCTAGACTAGAAGAGTTCTCCCAAACTTTTTTTGACTAGTTTATACAGTAAGACATTTACATCATCACCCAGTGCATACAGGGGACTCCCAATTGAAGAAAGTCAGATAAGACCTGCCTAACTAAGAATGATCAATGTTTTCTTTCCTATTCTATTCTGTTAAACAAACAAACGAACAAACTTGTTGAGATTCGCTAAACGGATTTCACAGCTCGCTGATGGGTCTTAACCCTCAGGTTGAAAAATTCTGCCCTAGATAGGCCCTGGGCTTCCCAGTCTGGCCAAAGTCCCACTGTCTTGGCAAATTTGTAACACGCTGGCCCCACCCTCATTTGCTTTGCCTGCTCTGGTTAGAAGCAAAAAACTGAGGTACAAGCCAGAGGTGCCCAAGTGGTGACTCCGAGGCAGTGGGCATACGGTTCCTGCAGGCATCCAACCTGGGCCCTGCCAACACCCACGATGGGCAGCTATTTCTAGCTTAATGCCTGAGTCACCATTAGCACCCCCCTGATGGCCAGGGAACCAAACACCTCTCTGGATCCTCAACAGCTCCCAGTCTATTATCTTGTGCTCCAGGCCAAGCCCCCGGCTTCCAGAGGCTGTTCTGATAATGATTAATAATAACAAGAAGAACAATGGTGGCAGGCACTTGTGGGGCACTTACCATGGGCCGACCCTGCATTTTTCTTGCACAAGGCACCCATTTCGCTGTCACAATGTTATCTGTAGGTACTGTGAGCACCCCCATCTTATGCCCATCTTACAATAAAGAAGCTGAGGGTCAGAAAGGAACTTGTTCAAAATTGAATTGTGGAGCTCAGATCAACCACAGTGCCCTCCTTCCTCCAGGTGAGGCCCTCCAGAGACACCCCCCACGCCGGGGTGCCCCCTCTCTCCCTCTGGAACTGCATACACAGACCTCGGGGCCCCTCACCTGCAGGACTTTGCCCTGGGGACTCTCAGGAAACAGCAGCACCTGGTTATACAGCGGGTCCAGCGACTTGCGAGCAACTTTGGTCTTCTTCTTGGCAATGCAGACGCCGTTCTCCAGCAAGTAGGCCTTGATGTAGGCCGCTGAGGACAGAGACCGGCGGGATGAGTTCGAATCTGGCCCTCAAATGGTGGGCAAATGGCACAGTAGGGGGAGGCTCCCCACCCACTGCTGGGGGCCAGATGGCCTCATGGGGTTTGGGGAGGCAGCTGCAGGGGTAAGTGTGGTGGTAGGTGTGAGTGACAGGGTGCAGCTGGGGTTGGGTGGGGCCTACTCCCCCTCCTTGGGTGATCCTACCTGCCCCCTCCCTGCCTTTGCTCACTCTGTACTTACCTGTTTCCTCCCTTAGTCCCCGATTTGCTCACCCCTTCCCTGGCTTACCCCTTCATCACTGACACATTCACTCAATAAATGTTTGCTAAGCACCTACTTACTGTGCGCCAAGCACCTAGGCATGGGGGTATAGCCATAAACAGGTAAGATGGTCCTTGTCCTCCAGAAGCTCAAACCAGTGGGGAAGACCAGTAAGGTCAACTGACAATCTCCAGTGGTTCTCAGAACAAACTCAAAACCACTACTCCCATGTGAGTCACTGGAGTTGGGACAAGGGAGTCCCCTGTAGTCGGGCCCAATTTTCTCTCTTCTAGACCCAGAAACCCCTCAGGGCCTCCCCGCCGACCTCCACCCCTGCCTTGTAGAAGGAAGGGCAGCCCCACACCTGGCAGTGTCTTGGAGCCTGGCTTGGCCGTCAGTCCCCGAGCCTGGATGATGTCCACTTCCAGCTGGCCATTCCGCTCCTGCAAGCCGATCTCCACGTCCCCTGCAAGGGGCCCCAAAGCACGGGACTGGGAAGTGGCTTAGAAGCTCGCCCAGGGGCTCAGCCTCTCGTCTCTACTTAGGGATGAAGCCCCCCCCCCCTTCCCCTGCTCCCACCCAAAACAAGACCAGAAACCACTCCAACATGAGGCTCTGCTGAGCCTGTGGGTGCAGACTAGGCTCTAGGCTGGGTGCTCGGTGGATGGAGCCAAGCGGGATGGGGACAAGGGGGAGAACGAGGGCTTGTGGTGCCCCCCGTCAGGAATAGGTCTTGGGGCACTCACCCATCGGCGTGGTGGCCAGGGTCTGGCGGCCCACGAACTGCGCTGGCCCCATGCTGCCGAGGAAGTCACTGAACTGCGCGTCTGACGCCAGGCAAACTCCCCCATAGTTAAGGCTGCAAGAAGAAAAAAATGAGACAAAAACTAATGTTCCCAGGGGCTGACTGAGGACTCTGATGACTCAGGCAGTCACCTCCAGAACCTCCCTCATCCATGGGGATTCTGTCCACATCCATCACCCGGCCTCAGGCAGACCTCTGTCCTGTCTCTCCTTACTTCTTTCTATCTTCATGGCCCTCAAATCTCTACTTCGACTCCAAAATTCTAGGGCTTAGCATTTGTGTCCTGTACCATCCCCCCGCCTCTCCTCACCAACCCTCAGGTTCCACCTCCATGAAACAGGTGTGACCCTATCTGCCTCCCGAGGTGGTCGTAAGAAGCATGGGAGGTGATGCTGGTCAGTGCCCGGCTCCCATGGTTTAGTGCCACAACACTGGTCCCGAGACCAGCAGCATGGCCCAGGAGCTAATGAGGAACAAACCTGCACCGCACTCTACTCCGACCTGCTGAATCCGTCTGCCTTTTAATGAGAGCCCCAGTAGACTCGTTGACACCTGACAACTCGAGACACAGGGGACCAGGGCCTCGGCCTCGGAGGTCTGCCTTGGTTGCTGGTGCTCCAAGTTCACTGCGCCCTGTCTGTTGGGAATGAGACCGCAGATCTCCTTTGAAAAGCCCCTCCCCAAGGAACCAATTCCCCTGGAGTGGAGCAGAGCAGGTTCGAGAGTCTGGGCGTGAGCTCCGCCTGGCCAATCAGCACATTCCTTCCCTTGGCTGTTTACTGGCTCAGAGACCTGCACGTGGCCCAATTCAGCCCACAAGAATCTGGTTAGGAGGCTTTCGACCGTGAGGGGTGAGAAGCTCTTTTTTCCCACCAGGCTTGAGCCTGAGACAGAAGACTGGAGCCATTGGCAGCTATCTTGCCGCCATCTGGGGTCCGCGAAGGAAGCCACCATACAGGTGGCATCGCACAAGCTCCTGGATCAAGTTCTGCCTAACGCAGGATACTTCACCTCTTCCGTGGTTACATAAGTCAATAACGACTATTATTATTACAAATTATTACCTTTTTGCTTACGCCAATTTTAGCTAGTTTTTCCTCTCTCATCTCCGAAGTGGGAATAATAGTGTTCCCATTTCCTAGGTGTGAGATGAAGCACTGAGTACCATGCCTGACGTACCCTGTCACCTTCAGGAGCAAAGCGCGGGCAACCCACTTCCCCATGTGACCCTCGCTCCGACCCCAGGATGTTGGTTCTTCATTTCACCACCATTATTCAGGTGAGGAAGCCCAGGTCCTGCTTGGCTTAGAGCCACGGAGCTCACAGGGCAGTCAGCACTTGACTACAACACTTCTGATGCCAATCCCCGGTGACTTCCCACCTGGGCAGGTCCCGAGGATAATAGTGAACTTTTAACAAGTGCCCACTGTGTGCCAGGTTTCACAGCAGCGGCCAGGGCGGTCTCTGAGCAGGAGGAGGAAAGCACCTTGGGGCCTGGAGGGTACTGCATGCTTGGTTCGCTGCACAGAGAGCAGACTCTCCAAAGCTCCCCCCTTGGGAAACCTGCTGGGCTCTCAGCCTTGAAGGAGCAGGAAGAGCTTCCAAGGAAGGTGGGGTTTTGAGATCCACCCTGCACGGGTGCCCCTTCCTGCTTCTGAACCACTCAGCCCACTAGTCTGTCTTTCCCGAGGGACGAGACCCTGTACACTGAGACCCCACCGTCTTGCTGGGGAAATGCATTGCTCCTGAAGAAATGTCCTAAAGAAGACAGTATCACAAGACACACCCAGTCCCCTGCCCACCCACTTCGGGTTGGGTACCTCAGTACCAAGGGCTTATTACTATGTGCCAGCACCCTTCCAGGCTCCAGGGCTTATTCAAGTCTTGTCCTCACGGGCCATATATTCTGGTGTGACTCATGCAGATTCTAGTGAAGCAGGTATGATTTTATTTAGCTAACATCAAGGACACTGAGGTTCAGCGCAGGAAAGCCACCTGCCCGAGTCACACAGTGAGAGGCTGGGAGAGGCAGGATTTGAACCTACATCTGCGGGTGGAAGACACACACTTAGCTCACTGCCACAGCACACGATAACCTCCCCTTGTCCAGGACTGGCCCCAGTACATGGAGTGGACTCCTGGAAGCCCGGTATGTGTTTGTTTCTTTCTTTCTTTAAAAATTTTTTTTTAAATTTTTATTTATTTTTGAGAGAGACAGAGACAGAATGTGAGTGGGGTTAGGGGCAGAGAGAGAGGGAGACACAGAATCCGAAGCAGGTTCCAGGCTCCAAGCCGTCAGCACAGAGCCCGACGCAGGGCTCGAACTCACAAACCGTGAGATCATGACCTGAGCCAAAGTCAGACGTTCAACCAACTGAGCCACCCAGGCGCCCCTTTTCTTTCTTTCTTTCTTTCTTTCTTTCTTTCTTTCTTTCTTTCTTTCTCTTTCTTTCTTTCTTTCTTTTTTAACATTCTTTTAAATATTTTCTTTTTATTTGACACAGAGAGAGAGAGAGAGAGAGAGAGAGAGAGAGAGAGAATGCAGGGGAGAGGGGCAGAAGGAGAGAGAAAGAAAGAATCCCAAGCAGGCTCCACGTCCAGCACAGGGCCCGACACTGGGCTCAATCCCACAACCCTGGGATCGTGACCTGAGCCAAAATCAGAGTTGGACGCTCAATCAACTGAGCCCCCCATGTGCCCCAGTATGCATTTCTGGGTGCGGTGAATGTTGTTCTCATCTCTTCCTCCCGGACAGACAGCTCAATCCATTGCTCAGCCTTGTAACCAAGTGTGGCCAATGTGAGCTGAAGGGATACAGGCCACTTCCAGGCCTAACCTATAAAAACCTCCCACATGCCATCTGTCCTGTGCCAGTCTAAGCCTATCGGTAGCAATGCCAAAGGCTAGAAATGCCTGGGGCACTCACCAGGAGCCGTGAGCTTCCCACAGACATCTCCCCTCTCCAAACCAATGTAACGACTGGACCAACCCTTGTGGTTCTTATTATGATTGCACGATGCCCTTCAGCCATCAACCACCAGGAAACTTTGAAAAAATAAAGGCTTATAACCCACAAGACCTGGAAAACCACACAGCACACATGGGGTCTACACAGCAACATCATGGGAAGGGGAGCACGAGACAGTGCACAGACCAGGGGTTCTGCCTTTATTGAGTTCAAGGGTGGGGGCCTAGGGTCTCAGGGCATGCTCTTTATTGGTGAATTTAAAACACAAGAGTGGGCATTTAAAGAATGGGAAGAGAACAGACAAGTAGCCCAAATAGTTACTGAAATCAACCAAGATCTCTAAATCAACCCAAATCTCTAAAACAAAAGAACCTCAGTTTCGGGGGAGGGGGAGCTGGCCTGGCTCTTTGTGTGGCTGGCAATTTGTTTGCCTCTTTAAAATGAATGCCTTAGCAATCAAAGCATAAGTCAGACTCCTGCATGACAAAAATAAAACAAAAACAAAAACAAAAAACTGTCAGGGCTCACAGGACACCATCTCACACCCATTAAAATGGCTACTATCAAAAACAAAATAAAATTAAGAAAACAAAATAACAAGTGTTGGCAAGGATGTGGAGAAATTGGAACCCGTTGCACTGTTGGTGGGAATGTAAAATGGTACAGCCGCTATGTAAAACAGGATGGCAGTTCCTCAAAAAAATTAAAAATAGAATTACCATATGATCCAACAATTCCACTTCTGGGCATATGCCAAAAAAAGTGAAAGCAGGGCTTCTGAGACACATTTGTACACCCATGTTCATAGAAGCATCATTTGCAACACTCCGAAGGTGTCCATCGATGGAGGAACGGTCTGTACATACAATGGAATATTATTCCGCCCGAACAAGGAAAGAAGCTGTGACACATTTTACAACAGGGCTGAACCTTGAAGACGTTACACTGAATGAAATCAGCCAGTCACAAGAGGATAAGCACTATATGATTCCAATACAAGAGGTATTAGGGCAAATTCAGAGACAGAACGATGGTCACCAGGGGCTGGGGGGGAGGGGAGAATGAACAGTTAATGTTTTATGGGTCAGAGTTCACTTTAACAAGATGTAGAGTTCTGGGGGCGGATGGCAGTGATGGGTGCACAGCAGTGTGACTGTACTTAACGCCACTGACCCACACACTTGAAATCTGTTTCGGTGAGGGATGAAGGGGAGGGGGAGCCCCCGGCTTCCAGCTGTGGAGTGAGTAAGTCACCGGGATGAAAGGCACAGCATAGGGCCTTCAGTCAGTGATACCGTAACAGCGCTGCTGTATGGGGACAGATGGTACCGATGTATCACCATGTTGCACACCTGAACTAATGTAACATTGTGTCAATTATACTTCAGAAAAACCCCCAACTGTTATGATGGTAAATTGGCATCATGTGTATTTTACCACAATTAGAAAAAAAAAAAACCACATATGATCTTCTCTCTCTCCCCTCCCCCCCACATCAGAAGCCCTAAGAAAAAGGGAGCCTGGGCCCAATGACCGGAAATACCAGCATTGAAATTTGCATGAACAAGAAACAAACGTTTGCATGAAGTCACTGATTAAAGAGTCTGGTTATGGCAACTGGCACTGCTTAAACAAATACAGTGACCTTGACCCCTGACCAAAGCTGATAGATCCACAGCTTAGACATCTGACCCAAGCTCAGTCAAACAAAAACTCCCTCTGGGAAACAAGACAGAGAAGCCCAGGGACTGAAAGTCCTGAGAACCGAGTCCCGTGTGTAGCCCTCACCAGGAGCCCCAAACTAGCCCCCCAATCCAGGCTGCCCAAGCTCTGCCCTCGACCGTGTGAGACACCTGAGTGGCATGACAGTACCTTCTGTTTTTACTTAAGCTATTGGCAGGGTTGATGGCAGGATAATTTGACATTGTAGCCTGAGTGTTTTTCCTTTTCGTGATTTCCTACCATCCCTCCACCTTCTTCCATTCAGGCAGGAGCCTCAGACAAGTGATGACCCAGTAGAAGGCAGACAATAAGCGTATTCTTGGCTGTTGAGTTTCAAATCCAAGAAGAAACAGAAGGATGTGCGCAAACCATGCGGTCCTGCACCACCACCCCCAGTAAACAAACAAACAACTCCCCAGCCTGAGAGAGCAGAGGGAGTCAGGGAGGACGAGAGGGTCCGCGGGTAAGATCTGGGTTCCTGGGCTGGGCTGGTGGTGCTGAGCAATGACCAAAAAACCCCACACAGGCCTGGAGAATCTGAAAGCAGAGGGGCCTTGTGCCTATTCTTCCTACTGGGTGGAGCTGAGAAACGAACATGACGCTTTGCAGAAATGGCTGCCTGGTGTCTTGTCAAGTGAACCTGTGTCTGAGGCTGTGTGTGTCCCTCCATGCTGGAGAGAAGCATATGTTCCTGCTGTACCCAAGAGAGGGCCAAACCAAAACAGAGGCAGAGGAGTACTGAATCCAAGCAGTCCGGCTTCTGAATCTATTATCTCAGCAATTATGCAACAGCCTCATGGAGAAAGTATGGGGGAAACTTAAATATCTAGGGATAGAAATGTGTACCTATTATTCTTGCAAAGATCCTTAATTCATAGCACCAAAGCTAAGACCCAGACTTCCTCACAACTGAGGACATGGGCCTTCCTCCACAGCCCTCTTTTCCAACCCATGCTCCTGGCCATCTGTGGGGTCCAGGCTCCATTCTGTAAGGAGGGTCCGGGCTCCAAAAGCCCAAGAAGCAGCGGTGCCTCTTGGGTTCCAAGTCACCGTAGGGCCCAGCCTCCCAGGCAGAGCGAGGCTTCTGCAGCCTGAAATTGAAAGTTCCCTCCAACATCATCATCGTCTGCTCCTCAGTTCCTGATGGGATTGTGAACAGACAATGGGGAACTGGCAGGCCTGGTAATTAGCAGTAATTGTTTATAATATCTGGGCGGCTGCCTGATTTCCCATCCCAGGGTGCCTCGCCAGCTGCCAAGGAACCAGGCAGACGCCCCAGAAACCCTGAATGGGTTATCACATCCTCCACGGGGCTGGAGGACGGAAGAAGCAAGTGGTGACGGGTCCCTGCTGGCCTGAGGACCAACTGTATCAGGGACCCCACTCCACCTCGGGTTCTTCCCTGGAAGAGGATAAAAGGCAGGGGACACAAAGTCAGAGCTGGTTCTACTCACTGGTCACCTGCCTGCTGTGTGATCTCCGGCAAGCGGCTGGTGTCTCTGTGCTTGAATCTTCTCATCTGCACTCAGGACCGCACCTACCTACCTCTTGGACAGTGTGCGGCCATTCCTTTGGCAGGTGCCTGTGCTGTACCCATTTTAAATGCTTCAAAAATCTCTGCTCATAGGAGCCACTCTCAAGGGGGTGGGAAAGAGCCTGCTGAGATAAATAACATACACATGCTACTACTTAGACCATGCCTGTATGCAGTAGGAACTCAGTAAATGTTCACTGCCAAACCTTTCAGCTGATCTAAACCTTGGAAAGTATGGTGGCTAAGACTGGACTTTGGCATAATACAGACCTTGGATTCCAGTGCTGTGCAACCTGGGGTGAGTTTTGTAACTTCTCTGAGCTGCTATTTCTTCATCTGTGAAAGGCAGATCAGCTATAATCGCCTTACTGAGTTGCTGGGGAGAGTCAGTGAGGTAACACAAGCAAGGTGCTCAGTACAGGACCTGACAACACAGTATGTGCTGAGTGAATAAAATCTGGTCCCTGCTGCCTGGCCTGGGAGAGCCTCTTCTCCCTCTTCATGGCATTTTCATGGCACTTCTGAGTCCCAGCCTGTCTGGAAGTGTAGCATCTGGAGGCCTGAGACCAAGCCCAGGCCATCTAGGGGGTAGTGGGGGGTGGGGGGAGGGCTGCAGTAGCTGGTTTCTCCTGGGGACACATGTGAGCCATGCGGGTGCAGGCACAGGCCTGAAACAGGATTACAATCCGTGTTCCACTGGGCTTTTATTTTTGTGTTAATGGTGAAATAAGATTGCCTGCATTTCAACTCTCATTAGTTTTGTTTGGGGAGCTGAAACCCATTTGTCTTTTATTATTAACCTTTGAGCTCAGTTTGGACCCTGGATTTTCTGTGCTCTTGACAGTTCAAGAAGTAATTGGGTTATGTGGGGAGTGACTCTTCTCTTTTCCAGATGGATCACCTGTCTCAGTTGCATCCGAAATTAAAAGGCTACACAGCCCTCCTGGTGATTATGGGTTATGTGCTTCTGAAAGGTCTTAGTAGTTTATGGGTTCTCTTCCATTCACTGTCTGCCCCCCTGTTTCCACCCATCCATCTACCCTCCCACAGACTGGTGAGCCTACACTACAGCCAGTTCTGCTGTAACACAGAATATACATTCCTGAAAATCACTCTGCAGTGCAAAATGCTTCAATAAAAAATCAGCTTATGGGGAAAACAGGGTTAATTAAGGGCACAACACCCAAATACTACATCAGTATCACATCCACAAAAAGAAAAAAAAAAAGACAGGAACATGGTGAAAGTGGTAGCACAGTCTTTACACACGTTAAAAGGTTAAGAAATGCATAAATACCAAAATAAATACAGCGCTTTACCTAGGAGATAACCCAAAGTCTGCTTGTGGAAACGAGTGTCAGAGGGATGGCAGCCGGTGAATTACTGTGCCTGGCGGAGCAGGGCTTTCTGAAGTGGGACGCCGGGTGTGGACAGAACACCAGCCAGGAGCTGTGGGAAGCAGGGAGCTGCTGGCCGTGTGTCTTATGTATTCCCGTGTAGGGGCAGTTTTCTGCGTTCCCCTAGTGTGTCCCATGGATGAAACGCACCTGAGCAAAGGCGAGATCTGTACTGCACTCAAATTACTCCCTAATACTTCAACTGTGTTGGAACAAATTCATGTTTTCAAAACAAGCGTTGTAGCAGAATTGACTGTATGCAAGGACACACAGAATCCGCAATCCCCACTCTGGCTTCTCAAGTATTCAAGACATTTCCAAACCTGCCCCCAAGCACATGAGTGCAGCTCACAGGCATGAAGCCAGGGATTTGATTCACGTATCAAATAGATAACCGAAGGGGAAACCAAGGCACAGAAATGTTACATAACCCAACCAAGATCACTCTGCTAGGAAGTGGCAGTCTGACTGCAGAGTGCATCTTCTTAACCACTCTGCTGTGCTACCTCTGTGTGCCCCGAGGAAACCTTCACCTTGATCAGAGCAGAGCACAGGGGCTTGCACTGCAAGCCCTGGGGTCAAGCAGGCCTGCATTTGAATCCTGAACCACCCCCCCCTCATCCACTAGCTGTAGAGACACATTCTTCACCTCTCAGAAAGCCTGGGTTTCCTTTTTGGTGAAGCAGGAAAAAACCATAGGATACCCCTCAGTGCTGTTGTAAGTACCAAATGACATAAACCCAGAACCAAATCTGGCACAGTCAAATGTTCCATAAATACTAGTGCTTATAAAGCAGAACAAAACATGTCCCCCTGTCTCCTAGCCCACAGCCATATCCAGTGCTGGTTTGTCCTTCAGGCACAATGACTCTGTTAAATAGCAGAAGTGGGGAAGAGAAAGGGGGTTCCAACCACCCACCAGGTCTCCTGGGCCTTTGGTGACTAGGGAAACAGCCTTGGCAAAATGTGACCCTGAGCCCAGGTGCAGTGGCCATGCCATCAGCTCACAGTCTGCTTTCCAGGGCTCTGGGCACAGTGATCCAGACACCCAGGGAGCTGGATGTTGATGACCCAGACGCCTTAGAACAATGCGGGACACAGGGAAGGAGCAGGAGGGGCTCTGGGAGCCAGCTTTGAGAGCTTCTGGGCCCCGGAGAGGATGCCGGGTCCCTGATTCTGAGTGATGGAGGCTGGGGAGGTGCAGGAAGGAGTGAAATGTGGGTGTGCTTCTGCCCACAGTACCTATCCACTATCTACCAAAATGTGCTAAATATCACCTGTAGGGCAATGCTGGGCAGGCACTGAACTCAGATAGACACACGTGTGACAATTATGACAGAGTGGAGGGTGCTGTGGTGGGGGAGATCAGGCTGTGGAAGCCGCTGAGACAGCCAGAGGCATGGCAGACCTCGATGTTCCGCCTCCCCTGCCCACACCCGGGGCAGACATTGCTAATCGACCTCAGCATTCCTGCCGAGGCTAGAACGGGCTCCGGAATCGTTCTCCACACAGCATCCCAGGGAGCCACTATCAATTAACCGAAGCTGGCACCGGAGATGAAGCGTATGCGCCAGTTCTTAGCTGCGATCTGGAGGAGGAATGAGTCAGAGGGTGGAGGGGGGAATAGAGGTAGGAAAGGCAGTGCAGGTAGAGGAAGCAGAGACCTGGAGAGGAGACAGAGGTTCAGGGCTCTGGAGCAGGGGGCACAGTGAGGCCAGGAAGAGGCTGGCAGAGATCAACGGAAGTAAGTGCTGAGTGACAGACTATGGAGTTTAGACCAAAAGGGAGTCTTGCATACATCCCCGCAGGAGTGATGAGTGGCCTCGCCAGGGGGGTGGGAGGGAGAGAAATGGATGAGTCAAAGATAGTTAGGAATAAAATGGAAGAGCCCAGTGATGGGTTGGATACGGAACACAAGTGGCAAAGCTGCCTGGGAGAACCCCAGGCTTCTAGTTTGGGCAGCCAGGAGGAGGTAGTCCTGTGGGCTCAGACAGCAGGCTCTGTTTACCCGGACCCCCACACCTTCCAACCCTTGCCACATCAGTGCTCACCAACCTCTAACAGTCAGGACCTGTGTTCCTCTGGCCCTAAAAGCTCACTCTGCTGCAGGGAGGGCAGGAGAGTTAACTGAAAGCAGCCACCAAACAGTAAGTGACCAGAGTCAAGAATGAATATGTAGCTCCCCTCACCCGCTCCTCCCGGGGTTAGCTTTGGGGTGCACGGTCCCCCTGACTGCCAGAGTCCCCTTCAGGATCAAGCTCTGGTTGCCTGTGGTGGCAGCTCGCTTCTTAATTAATTTTTTTAAATGTTTATTTATTTTTGAGAGCTAGAGACAGAGCGTGAGCAGGGGAGGAACAGAGAAAGAGGGAGACACAGAATCTGAAGCAGGCTCCAGGCTCTGAGCTGTCAGCACGGAGCCTGATGTAGGGCTCGAACCCACGAACCGTGAGATCATGACCTGAGTTGAAGTCTGGGTGCTTAACCGACTGAGCCGCCCAGGCACCCCAGCTCGCTTCTGAAAGCACATGCTCCTGCATGCCTGCTTTGCTTCTCTCACGTGCTCCTCTGCCATGGTTTTCTGGAACCATCTCCCAACTGAACTACTTGGACTCAAATCCATTTCTCAGGTCTGGTTCTGGGGAACTCAAACTAAAGCAGACAGTCACCAGGGAGTATCTCAGGATTCAGAGGTGTCTGGGGAGGCACTATTCTCATGGCCCTTTCTCAGGGGGCTTGAGCCCCTGCCCTTTATCTGGGAGAGATGGGCCTGCTGGAGGGGAACGTGGGACGCTTGACTCTGCCAAATCCACAGCTGTTCCCTTCCATCCTTGACACAGAGAACTCCAATTTTCATTGAGGCAGAACGGGGCCCAGGGAAGGAAAGCCCTTCCCCAGGAGATACACCAGGATTGGTCCGACATGCTGAGACCCAGGCAGGAAAAAGATGAAGGGATTCATTGAGCCACCAAACCACCCTAGAAGCGTCCACCTCCAGAAATCTTGATAGATGCAACCATTAAGTAAGGGAAAGAGTCAAGTGTAAAGGTTAAGGGCAGACTCCAAAGCTTAGATTTGAAGGCTGGCGTTTAAAACCACTTACTGGCTGAGTGACCTTGAGCAAGTTAATTAACCTCTTTTGGCTTCCTTTTCCTCGTCCGTAAAATGGGGGACATGAACAGTCTCAGTATCATCAGGTTGTCGTGAGGATTAAATGAGCCGTTATATGTAAAAGCACTTTGCCCGGTGCCTGCCCAGAACAAGTGCTCCATAAGGGTTAGCTCTAGAACATTATTACCACTAAGCCAGGGCTTCTCAAGCTTCATGTGCACACGACCCAGCTGGAGATCTTGTAAAAATTCAGATTCTGATTCAGTGGGTCTGGGGTGGAGCCTGAGAAGCTGCATTTCTAATATACTCCCAGGGGACCCTGATGCAGCTGGACTGTGGGCCACACTTTGCACAGCGAGTGCTGACGTCACTGTCAGCTAATATCGTGCAACCTGGAGCCCAAGGATCTTCGCTGACAGAATGGCCCCACCCACATGCACCCCTTCCCCAGCCCAGAGACCTGGCTAGGAGGCAGTGCTTTCCAAGTTCTCTATGCCCGTCTTTTGCAGCTCTCACTTCACTGATAACTGCTTGGTCAGTGCAGGCCAGGGTGTCCCAGGTGCCCGGCCCTAGCACACTGTAGGTAGTCGATCATCATTGCCAAAATAAAACCCCCTGCGGCCACTTGCAGAAATACACATGCCCAGTGATCCAGCGCATGGGCAGACGGACCCAGCAGCGCCAGGGGCCGCAGGCTCGCGGGGGCAGCTCAAGCACACTGGCTCCTCGTAAGCCTCAGCTGGGCTGGCAGGAGCCCAAGGGGAGGACAGTCACACCCCCTCCTGTTTCAGAGCCTGGCATCTGGGTCCCACCAGCGCCCAAAATACCTCCAGAACAAGGAGGAAGCCGACCACAGCTCCATGCCCCCACCTGTTCTTTCTAGGTCCCTTCCTGGCCCAGGTGTCAGGTGGAGTGGTAGAACCTGGCCGGGTTCCATCAAGGCTCAGACCCTCTCTGGAGGGCAAGAGTCTCCCCTCTGCCGGAACCTGCATCCTCCAACCCACCTAGTCCTTCCTCAACTGGGTTCACGATATCCACCCCAGACTTTTTGATAATCAAAACCATCACAGCCAACATCAACCCCATACTTGCTCTGTGCTAAGTACTTACAGACATGATTGCATCGGGGGTGGCTCCCTGTATCCGTTAGGACGCAACTGGCCACAAGGAGCAAAATACCCAATTAACAGGGGCTGAATCAACAACCAACAACAATAATCATAGACAATAATAATAGACTAATAGTGCATGCTACGTACCAGTCGCTGTTCTAAGTGCTTGCACATGTGTCAATTCATTTAATCCATACCACAACTCTTTTAGTGGTCTATACTATCATTGTCCCCTTTCCATAGACGAAGAAACTGGGCTCAAAGAAGTAAAGTAACTTCACCAAAGTCACACACCTATGAAGAAGCAGAAATGAGAGAGGCACCCGGGTGGCTCAGTCGGCTGAGCGTCCGACTTCAGCTCAGGCCACCATCTCGTGGTTCGTAAGTTCAAGCCCCACATCAGGCTCGCGACCCATCAGCCTGTCAGCGCAGAGGCTGCTTCAGATCCTCTGTCCCGCTCTCTCTGCCCCTCCCCCGCTTGTGCTCTCCCAAAAATAAACAACTATTTAAAAAAAAAAAAAAAGAAGGAGAAATGAAGCACAAACCAGGACAGTTTGACTCCAGAGTCTTGACTTGAAGCGTAAGAGGCTGAGAGATGTGCTCAAGGCCACCTGGGGGTCAGTGGCAGAGCCAGGGATAGGACCCAAACCTGACCCCCTGAAACTCAGCAGAGACCCACTACTACCCAGATGCCTAGAATATCTTCCTCCAAGTTTGACTGCCTTGCCAAGTTTCTCAGGTTAAAGAAAACATTTGTTCCCTTCCTCTTCCTCCTCTTCCCCTCCTTTCCGCCTGTCCTCCTCCTCTCCTCGCCCTCCGGAAAGCCTCCCTAGGAGGTGGGTGGAATGGCAGCATCTGCCAAGGCAAGGCCATTCACAGAGGCCGGAGATGCCCAGTTTAGGAGGGGCTGGGGGTGGGAAGGCCTCCAGCCAGCAGGAACCCCCAGCTGGGAGGCAGCGTCAGAAATGAGAGGAGAGCAGGAGGTGGTGGCCAAGCCCCTGCCCTGCCCTCGGACAAGCCACTTAGCCCGTGCTGTCCAGTGGAATGGTCTCTGAGGACAGAGAGGCTCTATATCTGCACGGTCCCAAACGGTTGCCTCTGGACACGTGTTGCTGTGCACCTGAAATATGGCCAGTGTGATGGAAAAAGAGATTATTTCACTTTATTCAATTTTAATTAATTTACATTTAAATAGCCACGTGCCTAGTGTCCGCTGTACTGGTTGGCACAACTTTACCCTTCCCCAGCTGAGGATGGCTAAGACAAGAAAGCAATGTGTTGCCATGGAATGAGTCCCCACTGGGAGTCAGGACTCCTGAGTTCCACACCTGTTAATGTGCTGTGTGCCCAGAACAGGTTCCTGAACCTCTCTGGGTACGCTGATCATCACTCTGGAGCAAAGTTTCATTGCTAGGGATCCACAGATGGGCTTTAGGGGAATCTGGGAACCCCTTACAGGTATGAAAAGAGGATGTAGGTCTGTGTGTGTGTGTGTGTGTGTGTGTGTGTGTGTGTATGTACGTGTGTGTGTGTGTGTGTGTGTGTGTGTGTGTTAGGGGGCATGTGCATGCCAACAACTTTCCCAAAATTCTCAAAGAGGTCCATAATTGCTGCAGACAGGAGAACGTCCTGGGGAAAGATTAGTCCTCCCCCAGGGAGCCTTTAGAAAATGGAGTTCCTGAGCTCCACTCCCAGAGACCCTGATTCCAGGCACAGGCCCCTGCAACCCGTATGGGGAGCAAGTGCCCAGTGATTCTGATGCATCAGGGGAGAGAGGTGCTGGCAAGGAGGGAGTCATACCCAATGTTCTATGACTCGATGTTTGTGAAACTCCTTAACAAGCAGTAATATGTATTTTTAAAAACCACTTGTGATTTAAGAAACTAAGAAAGTGAAGATGACACAGTAACACTCATAATAAGACCCCTCTCCACCCCCTTATTTCCCAGCACTCACATGTGGCACTCGTGTGCCGACACCGTCCTGTGCTCTCTGTAAATACTAACCCGCTGAATCCTCACAACACCCCTCTGAGGCTGGTACGAGCACCCCATTTTACAGATGAGGAAACTGAGGTGCAGAGAGGGGACTTGCCCAGGATCACGCAGCCAGTGGGCAGTTGGGCCCCGGAATCTGCTCCACGCTGCTCCACCACTGGGGCTCCTTGTTTATCACCCCCCTTCTGGACTACCAGGAGTGCTGAGACAGTGCCCCGACCAGCCTGAGGCTGACCCAGGGCTCCCGGACGGGGTCGCTCAGCCCTGCCCGCCCCACGCCACAGGGCTCTCGAGAGCCAGGAGGGCTGGCAGCAGGCCGGCCCCACACTCACTTGCCCTCGGAGCCGTAGCTATTCATGCTGTCCTCGATGGACTCGTGGCTGGCCTGGCGCAGTGTCCGGCTGGGCATCTCCACTGCCAGGCCGGTCTCCGTGCTCCTCTGGATGGCCCCCTTCAGCCTCCGGCTGTCCCCTTCTGGGCAGAGAGGCCAAGAGAGATGGGGAAAGAGACACAGGATGGGAAGGGGACAGAGAGACAAGTCATCTGGTTAGTGTTACAGTGGCTGGTGTCGGCCCCCACCCCCAGACCATCAAATTCCTACCACCTGCCCCACCCGTACCCCCCTTCCTGGGGCAGCCATGCCCTTCATACCCACCCAACAAGCAGTGTCACGAGTCCCGTTAACTAACAGATTCATTTACAGGTACTTTTTCTTCCTTGAATCCATCTCTCCCCTGCAACTTTCTACAAATCATTTCTCCTCTTCCTCTTCAGCTACTGTTTTTTTTTAGAGTTTATTTATTTTGCAAGGGGGAGGGCAGAGAGAAAGAGGGTAGAGAGAGAATCCCAAGGAGGCTCCGAGTTGTTAGCATGGAGCCTGACACGCGGCTCAATTTCATGAACCATGAGATCATGACCTGAGCCATAACCAAGAGTAGGACACTTGACCACCCAGGTGCCCCTTCAGCTCCTATTTATTGAGCACCTACTACATGCCATACTCTGTTGAGTGCTTTGCATGGATTTGGACCAGGTTTTGCACCTCAGTACAACTGGCAATTTAGATGGCATACAGTGGTGCTGTCAGGGGCTTCCTGTGCATTGTAGAAGGTCCATCAGTATCCCTGGCCTCTACCTGCTAGATGTTAGTAGCACCCTCCAGTCCAGTTGTGGTAACCAAAAATGTCTCCAGACACTGCCAAATGTCCCCTGGGCGTGGGGCAAGTCACCCCAGATTGAGGACACTGATTTAGACCACTAGCTCTGAAACCAGACTGTCCAGCTTCAAACCTGGATCTCTTTCTCACTGGCTGTGAGAGTCTGGGCAAATCACTCATCCGCCCTGTGCATCAATTTCCTCAACTGTAAAATGGGAGAACAGGCTTATTATGACAAATGGCCCTCTGCCCTTGCTACTCCCTCCCCTCAAACATCTCCTCCTCTGCCAGTAGCTCACTCCTTTGCTTCCACCCTGCAATCAATCACCTTATCCAAGACCTTCCTTGACTATTTCCTGGCCCCTCACACCCCCTGCCCCTCTCTGTCCTATCATCCTGCTTTGGCTTTCTTCCTAACACCACCCCAGATATGTTGTACATTGTTGATTTATTGACCAGCTTCCTTCCCGCAGAGGGTGAACTCCATCAGGACACGGTACTTTGCTTTGCTTTGTTGACTGTCGAAGCCCTGGGGTTGAGAAGAGGACCCAGCCACAGTAGGTACTGAATAACTGCTGGATGAACAAATGTGTGCCTTGAGAGTGGTCTTCCTCCTCAGCCACCCGTGAGGAGATGGGTCTGCTCTCTCATGTTAGCATCAAGGACACTAGACACAGAGGTTAAGCCACTTGTCCACACCCATCAAGACTTAGGTGGATGGGGGGGATGGGGAACAACAGTGCCAGGAATTGACCCCAGGAGAGTCTCTTTGTTCCATGCTCCACAGCCTGGTGATCAGGGTAAGCTTTACAACTCCTGCCTCCCTGTAGGCACTGTGGGTTTGCTGGAGGTGGGGATAGATCTTTAGGGGGATCTTCCCCATGTCTCTACAAAGTCTGGGATGAGTTCGTACACCTCAGGGGCTTTCTCAGCGCCTGCTGACCAACCCACTGCATTGAAGCAGTGCCACCCAAATCCCATCATTCTGCTTGGCAAGAGGTAGGGGGACTCGGGTCTGCATGCCAGGAGACAGAGCACGGCCAGGACGCCTCCTGGTGGCCGCCTCGTGGCATCCCTTCTCCTTTCCTCCTTGACTTTAAAAGATACACACACACACACACACACACACACACACACACACACACACACACTGTGTGTTTCTCAGAGTGTGTGCCCACGTTTGTCTCCCACATGTATCTGCATTATTCAGGTGCACAGATGTCCACACACTCAACACACAGTAACACAAACACAGGAATATACATGCAAAGACAGTGTGTTAATGTATGTCTGAGTGTTTGTATTTGTGTGTTTCCATGAGTCTCCATATACCTACCATTCTGTGTTTCTGAGACTAAATGGGTATGTGCCAGTCACACAGATGTACAGCCATAAGAAGTATATGGCAACCCACTCACAAAAGCACACAGAGAAACTGACGCTGTGCATTTCTGGGTGTGTATCACCTGGGTGTTTCTGAACACATGTGTCCCTGTCTCTGTGCTTCCCTTCATTCCACAATTTGTTCTTTCCCTAAGCTGTATCTGCATCCCACCCAACCATTTCTGTGTTTCTGTGCATAGCAGGTGCTAAGATAGAGTAAGATTCAGAAACACACACATGCACACTCACAACCACAGAGAGATGTCCCCCACCGCACATACACACAGTGCAGACTTACGTCCAGGGACAAACCCCACTCCCTCACACTGGGGATACAAACCCACAACCCGGAACCCTGCAGGCAGGCTACAGACACCTGCCTGGGCTTTCCACCTCCCCACTGAGCCCTGTTCTAGAGCACCACACTGGTTCGTTCCCCCACCCACCAGGGTCTGACACATTTCTCCTGGAAGAGGAAGAACCAAAGCATGACACAACAACTCAGTCCCCACAGGGGCTAAGGAGGAAGTTTGGAAAGGTGTGCTTCACGTGCTATGGCATTCTGTAGCACCAAGGCATTTCACATCCAGTACCCTGTATGAGCCTCGGTGAGGCTGGTTTTGCAATCAGATGGAGCAGGCATAGAATTCCGTTCTGCACGCACTAGTTGCTAGACCTTGGGTGAGTCAGGTAGCAGTTGAACCCTGTGGAGCAGTTGAACATCTACCACAGAGCCTGGCACACAGCAGGTACAAAACAAAAATGGCCACGTGACTGCAGAGAAAGACCTCCTAACACTCCCCAAATATGCTCATGCCAACTATCTTGCATTTTCCTCCAACCTGCCACCATCTCCACCATGGGAGTCCCCAGTCAGGTACCCAACCACACCAACAATGTCCATCTAACCTCATGGGTTAGATGGCCATCTCTTGGTGACTCAGTCAAGGTCCCCAAAGGGACTGTGCCAATGCTTTCACACTTCCCACCCCATAACCCCATCACCCCAACAAATGCCCTTTCTCCCACTTTGCTGAAAGAATGTGTCTCTTTGACTTGCTCTTTCTCACTTCCAAATTTCACCATCCTTAGACCTTTCAACATGCCCCTCACCCCTCCCCTCCTCTCTGGGAGGAAGGGGTAACCCTTCTCCTGGCCAAGGCTGATCAACCACCTGTTCTCCTCATCCCACCTCCTCCCACCCTCTCCAAGAACTCCTCCTCTTACCATTTGTCCTCTCTGGGCCTTGATTCTGCCACCTCTACATCTTCTGGCTCTTTCCATTCCTCCTGCAAGTCTGCTCGAGGCTTCACTTCTTCCACCACCCCCTTCAACCAACAAACTCCTTCAGAGAACACAGACAACCACACACTGTCATCTCTTGCAGTGTGGCTTCCACTCCATTCACACAGCTTACTAAACCAGTCTCCAGTGACTGCTCATGACTAAGTACAAGGGCCTTACCTCAGCCCCCAGCTCCTGAAATATGGCACTTCCACTCACTCAACATTTACTGACTGCCTTTGTGCTCAGTGGGAAGCCTTCATGAAGATGCAAAACGTGCTTCTAAGTGCTGGTCTCCACTGATAAAGCACATACCGGTGCAAGACAGGAACTTCAGCCTCTGCTTCAGGTCCACTGGGTCCCAGAAACAGAGCCTGGCTTGAGCCGCGGCAGCAGACGATGCTGAAGCACCACCCACATCTCACAGATCTCCCTTCATCCCACCTCTGTGAGGCCCCTCTACACTGGCTTCTGAAAGCCACCACCTGCCAACTTTTGTGTTTTGCTCGGTCTTCCTTTGGGCTACTGAGCCCATGTTTCCCCCACACAGACAGAGGCAGAAGTGCCTGGGGGTTTATGACCTGTGATCCCCTTAATCAAAGACCAAATGGAACAGGAGAATGAACCCTCACTCCGGTCCTTTGCTTCAGGTGAGAACAACTCTGAGGCATAACAGGCTCCAGAGGAACACTGTGGGAGGGGTTGAAGCTGCCCTCTATGGGCTCTGCCTGACTCCACATCCCTGCATGCTTCCTGCTTCCAGGTCTCCTGTGGGGGCATTTCCATCACTTGCACACGAATCTTATCTCACGGTCCTTTTTGGGGAAATCTGACCTAAGACACCTGCCTTGACTAGCAGCCTAAGAAAGTCAAAGTTCAGAAGTCTTTGCACTGGTGGGGTCCAGCATCACAGTGGAAAGACCATTTCCTTCATGAATGTGGTGATAAAAAGAGCTGCTGCATAATGAATGCAGGCATGGAGAAGGGCATGCTTTCCAAAGGGATGGTTAAGGGGGGCAAATGACAGGCTACCTTGTCCACGGTCATCACAAACGACCCATTGGAGAGGCCTGGAGTTTGAGTGCTGTAAGCTTTGGGCACCAACTGTGGCTGGCTACTGTAATGTACAAATAAATGGGAATTTGGATGACCCACTTCTGGCTACCCACTCACACTTGCTGCACCCAAAACTTGAACTGAGCAGCTTGAATTTTCTCCCACAGGGTCCTAAGTCCCTCTTCTCTCAACCTGTGCAGAGCAGGGGTGGTGGCGTGGAGTGTGAACAGCTGGAGCCCTGCCAGGAGGCAGCAACAGCTTGGGGTAGCAACACCACTGTGTGCCAAACACCATGCCTGACGCTGGAGACAGGAGGGAGTATGATGGGAGTGGCATGGTCCCTGCCTCCACAGAGCTCAGAGTTCAGAGGGGGTGTTGGACGCTGAACAGATGATCACATTGACTAATCACAAGTGTGTTAAGTGCTTTGAAGACCAAGTACAAGATGTAATGACAGCACCCATTGGGGGGGCCAGTGGGAGGGAGACTAACGTAGGCTACTGATTACTTCATCCTTTGAACAACAGCCACTTCAGATCTCTTCTTTGGCTTCCTTGGTAGTAAATTTTATGAATCTCCTCCAGTCTCTCTGACTACTGCTTCCATCCCTATATGTGAGGCCCTCACCATTCAGTCCTTGGGTTCTCTCTCTCTCTCTCTCTCTCTCTCTCTCTCTCTCTAACTCTGCCCCCTGTCAATTTCAATCCCCTCCCACAACCTCAGCACTACCCTATGCAAATGAATCCCACCCTTAACCTGTAGCCTTTAACTCTGTTCACAGCAATATTTCCAACTGTATTCTGAGCATCGCTACCTGGATGTTGAGCAGGATCCTTGAATGCAACCTGGCCAAAACTAAACCCATCCCTGGTCCCACCTCCCCCAATCAACTCAGCCACCCAGACCCAGAACCGCCTCAGGACCTCTCTGACTTTTCCTCCTCTCTCATCAAATGGCAGGTCTTATAAGGTCTTTCCCTGTAATATCTCTTATCTCTTCCCTTTCTTGTCCATTTTCACAGCCAACCACTGTGATTATCTCAAGTCTATACTACGTCAACAGCCCCCTAACTGGTCTCCCTCCTTCCAACTCACCCACCCAACAAGCCATTAACAGATTAACTATCTTAAATTACCACTTCAGAGAAAGATACTCCACTCCTACTCATTTATTCTACACAAAAAGTCACAAAAGTACATAAAGATATGCATGAAGAGGTTCCCCATGTATTATTTACACCAACGAAATGCTGGAATTAACCATCCACGAACAGGGGACCGGTTTATTTAATGATATATCTGCACAATAAAATACTGTGAAATAGTTAGAAAGAATCATCTAGGGGTGACTGGCTGGCTCAGTTGGTAGAGCATGTGATTCTTGATCTCAGGATTGTGAGTTTGAGCCCCGCGTTGGGTGTAGAGATGGCTTAAAAATAAAATCTTAAAAACATCATCTAGATCTACACATACAGTGACACAGAAAAACTGCCTCAACATACTGTTAACAAAGTATGTTGCAGGACACTATGTAAATCATAATACCATTTTTGTAAAGCTATAGATAGCTCATATATATTTGGGAGGAAATCTGGGAGGATATGAACCAAACTGTTAATGGGGAATAGCTGTTAGAGGAGGGGTCTGAAAGATGTGTTTCTGGAACTTTTAAATCTAAGTACTGTAAGATCTGTACAGAAAAGTGCACAAACCCGAAGTGTACAGTCTGATGAACTTCCACAAGGCAAACATACTTGTATAATCAGCACCCAGATAAAGAAACAGAGCACTGCAGGGACCCCCCAAAGCCCACTGTGATGTCTTCTGGTCTCTCTCACTCCACAAGGGTAGCCACTATCCTGATCTCTAACACCAGATATTAGTTTTGCCTGTTTTTTGAACTTTATAAATAGAGAAGGCCGTTTTTTTGGGTGGGGTGGACCGGCTTCTTCTGCTCAGTGTTATGTTGACTGTGTAAGGCCCACTCATGTTGTGTGTAGTTGTAGACGGCTTATTATCACTGCTATATAGTATTCCACTGTATGAATATACCACAATCTATTCATCCACTGTACTGTTTAGTATTTTTTTCCAGCATAGGGCTATTAGAAATAATGCTGCTATGATTATTTCGGCACTTGGCCTTTAGGGAAGATTCACACATGCATCTCAGACATATACCTAGGAACAGAACTGCTGGGTCATAGGGCAAGAATTTTTTCAGCTGCCAAATGATTTGCCAAAATAGTTGTACCAATTCACACTCCAACCAGCACGTTGGGAAAGTTTTATTTCTCTTTTGTATGTGTCTATGTCTCTTGAATTTTTTATAGTTAAATGTATTAATTCTATAATGTAAATGAAGGCAAAACCTAAATTTATAAATAAATCACAGCTTCAATCATGCCATGATCCTATTTAAAACCTGAGAATGGCTCCCCGTTGCCTGCCAAATTAGGTTCAACCTTTGCAACCAGGCATTCAAGACTCCATTATCAGATTCCCAGCCCATCTGCTACTGGTCTCCCTCACAATCTTCCCACCCCAGCCCAGCTGGGCGCCTCATTACTTTAGGTACATCCTCAGTAACGTCCTCATCTTGGTTTTCTCTCCTTTACTTTCCTCCCTTGCTCACCTTCCCTATTAAAATTCTAACCATTCTCTAGAGCTAAGCTTTAAATAATACCTATAGAGTTATTCGGCACTCACCAAACTCTTAGGGCTGTTGCGAAGAGTAAACATAACAATTAGGTAATGTAATGATACAAACATTTAATCCTTGGGATGTCCTAGGTGGGCGATGGCATACTGAAATCACTTGATAAAGATGACTATTATTATTATTATTATTACCATTGTGTCTGACATTATGCCACATGTTTCAAGTGGGCATCATCTAAAGGTCACAATAAACTATGAGTGAAATAGTTACTGCCCCATTTTACAGGAGAAGAAAATGAGAATCCAGAAAATTAAGGAACTTTCCCAAGGACACACACACCTACTAATGGCAGAGCTGGAATTCAAAGCCAGGTCTTTCTAATGCCAATAACCATGTTTCTCATGAACCACTCAACTAAATTCACTAAGCTTTACCACAGGATTCAAATGCCATATCTTCCACAAAGATTTCCCTGATCAGACTCCCTGAGTCCTAGGAGAACTTCATCTTCACTACTGGTGTACCTACTCCACTGAACCTGGAAACGCAGTCCTCAATCTAGCTGATATCTGCATCTACAGTGAAAGCTCATTCCTCACTTACTACCCTTCAGCACCTAGGACAGCACCCAACATTGCCTCTCCCCACTAATAGTATTTAATTGAATTGGCTTTATTTTTAGGATGCATCCCCAAGAAAAATGCAAATTCTCCAATAAAGCAAACAAGTTTCACTCATATGTGCTTAATGTACCTTTTCCCAAAATCAAGCACTCATAAGGAACAGGATAAAAAAAATGATTTATTTATCATAATGATTTATCATCATGATAAATTATTAGTGTAGATACCATTATTTATAGCACTTAACCCTGTGCCAGGCACTAGATAGATAATTTAACCATAACTCTGACAGTCAAGAATTGTTATCCTAATTTTACAAAAAGGAACCAAGCTCAGAACAGATCAGGAACTTGTCCAAGGTTATACCAGACAAGACAGAGATAGGCTTTAAACCCAGGTATGTGTGAAAAACAATCTTATTCTCAACTGCTAGAGATTTCAGCACTGTGGTGGTGGGAGGAAGAGGAAACAGAGAATACAACTATTCTCCACTTTGACATTTTACCAAAGATGGATCTTTACAGCTTTGTCTTCCAGATGAGGAACCCAAAGCTGAGAAAGGTTATATGACTTAATCCAGGTCCCCAGGTTGCAAAACCCCTAATCATGTCACTGACCAGAGTGTAATCTTGTCTCTGTGAATGGCCCACTATGGGTCCATATCATAGTCTGTGAAGTTCCCTAGACACAAGAGCTCTGGGTCAGTCTGTTATTTTAAACTAGGATCAGAGCTATACCATGGCCCCTGAGCCCACTGCTTCCCCTGCCCACAGCTACTGCTCTTTTGTTCCTCTGAGACAAATACCCTGGAGGGTGCTGCCTCTTCTTCCTCCATGGTCAACCTCTCCCTGACTTAGCTATTCCTAAGTGACTTCAGCCTCACATGTCTTTCTTGCCCACGTCTTAAAACTCATCTGAAAATCAAGGCTGAGGTGACATGCAGGCACTCAGACCTCCTTAGCCCTGATACTGCCTCTGGCTGTGTCTCCAAAACCAGGTCAAGGAAGCACAAACCCTGACTGAGGGCCCTTTACCTCCCCCTCTTCTCTCTGCAGCTGTAAAAATCTGCCTTCCATTGAAATCAGAGAAGATTCCATTTGGAGGGAACTTCTGGGTCATCCAGACTAACGTCTTCCTGTGTAGAGGGGCAACTGAAGTCTACAGAGGGACATGAGTCAATGACTATGTTGAAATTAGAATTCAGGTTTCTTAACTGCCAACCTCTCAGCCCCTTTTCACAGCGAGCAGCCATTTGCCACTATTTCTGGAGCATGTTCAGGAAGCAGCAAAGCCTAGTGGTTAAAACCATGGCCTGAGTTGTAGAGCTGGCCCTGGTCACTTTATTGGTAATGTGATCCTGGGCAAGTTACTTACCTTCTCTGTATCTTGGTTTCCTTCTATTCAAAGAAATAGAGAAAATAATGGTATGCACCTCAAAATATGTTTATGTGGATTAAATAAGTTAATATTTGGTAAAAAAAAATACTTAGAACGGGGTCTGGCACATAGGAAGTGCTATTTAGTAAATGACATATAAGTATTTGTTAATTAGGTAAACTGTGTCTCCATGTCTCCTTTTGGGAATTCAAATTCAGTCTTACTCTACGTTACCAGAGTCATAGCCTTAGCTCACCCCCTAACCTTCTCTTGCCTGGACTACTGCAGTAGTTAACTAACTTAGAGGCTCCCAAACACTTGCCTGGAGGCCAGTGGTGGTTAGATAGTTTGGAATACATTGGGAACTCAGTTAAAACACAGGTTCCTCTGTCCCCTCTCCTGAGAATTCTGGTTCAGTAGGCCTAGGGTGGGGTCTGTGAATCTGTAGTTTCCCCAGGTACCTGAAATGCTTGGTCAGGTGGTCAGTCTCTACTCTAACTGGTGTCTCAGCACCAGAACATTCTCTTCTGCCAGTTCTCCACTCTGTGGTCTGCATGAACTTTCTAAAACTTAATCCTGAATATGTCATATCTTTGATTAAAACCTCCAATGAGGTGTCTGGGTGGTTCAGTTGGTTGAGCATCTGACTCTTGATTCTGGCTCAGGTCATGATCCCAGGGTCCTGGGATTGAGCCCCACATTGGGCTCTGTGCTGAGCATGGAGCCTGCTTAAGATTCTCTCTCTCTCTCTCTCTCTCTCTCTCTCTCTCTCTCTCTCTCTCTCCCCCTCTTCCCTACTTGTGCTCTCTCTCTAAAATAAATACATACATACATACATACATACATACATACCTCCAATAGTACCTCAATGCTTGCAGAATAAATTCTAAAGGGCTTAACACACATTGCCTTTCAGATCTAGTCCCAATCTACATTTCCAGCCTATTTTTTCCTGTTTCTCCAATGTGCTCTCCATTCCATTCACACTGAATAATTCAGGTAATTCCAAACATCCCATGTGACCAACTACCCCCAAATGTCTTGCCAATCATCCTGCATATAAAATTCTTACCATTCCCTTCTCTTCTCGAGAAAGATGCTTTTAAAAACAACTGTTTGTTAAAGTATAATATATATACAGAAAAGTGTACAATTATATGATGTACAATCATAAGTGTACAACTTGATGAATATTACAAAGTACACTCACACAGGGAGCCAGCACCCAGATCGAGAAGCAGAACATTACCAGTGCCCCAGAAGCCCCTCATGAGTAATGGTTACTTCTCCAAGAGTAGCATCATCCTGACTTCTAATACCACAGGTTGGTTTTGCATCTTTTGTACTTTTTTTTTTTGAGAGTGAGAGAGAGAGAGAGAGAGAGCACGCACATGAGCAGAGAAGAGGCAGAGAGAGGGGGAGAGACAGAATCCAAACCAGACTCCATGCCTGTCAGCACAGAGCCTGACACAGGACTCAATCCCACGAACTGTGAGATCATGACCTGAGCTGAAATCAAGAGTCAGACACTTAACCAACTAAGCCACTGAGGCATCCCTCTTTTGTACTGCTGTATACACAGAATTGTCTTGTATATATTCTCTGGTGTCAACTTCTTTAATTCAACATTATGTTTGAGAGTTTCATTCACATTGTTTCAATGCAGTTCATTTTCATAGCTTTATTGTCTTATATTGTGTGAATATATAAAAATTCTATTGCTGATGAATATTTGGGTAGTTTCCAGTTTGGGGATATTACAAAAAGCTCTGCCAAAGACATTCTCATATGTGTCTTTTTGCAACCATCTATTTGTGCACTTTTGGGGAGGGGGGCACAAACCTAGGAGGGAAATTACTGGGTCATTAAGGATATGCATTTAAAATGCTTTTTAAATGGATTAAGCATGATGTGGACTGGAAATATTAACAGAGATTATCCTTCAGCAAGAAGCAATGTCCTGAAGAGATGAGGCTCAGAACTAAAATATTTTGGGAAGAAGGATGGTGGGAAAACTGTTGATTAACCGTCTATCTGGCTCACATTTATATTCCCCAAATGTAATAGTTGTTAAGTCAATGTATAAAGGGCAGACAGCACCCAATACAGAAGACGGAGGGGTGAAAAAGGCCTGGAACTCAGTAAGCATTCAACAAATGCTGGCTATTATAATTAACCCCTTCAAGAGTCATTGGCCAATAGCTCACTAATACCATCTTTCATATATTGTCATTATTTCATTGATTCTAAGACACACATTTTCAACATCTCTGAAATTAAGATGTGAATGACAACTGATGGCAAGTCAGTAAAATTCTGACATGTTATATCTGTCTTGGTGGTACAAAAATGAAGTTGTGACTCGAAGTTGAAAACCTAATGCAGAACAGGAACGAGCAGCCCAAAGTGTTGGGAACTGTCCGTGGTGCTGACCCAGGTGCTGAGTCCTTGGCTTGCCTGGGCCAGAGGTGGCAGCACACAGGGAGGGGAGATCTCAGAACAACAAAGCAACCCCAACCCATGTTTGTTTTTAAGTCTCAATTCCTTTCCAAGGGCTTAACTGATGCCTCAAATTCCACCCTTCCCTCCAAGGGCTTACTGATGCCTCAAATTCCACCCTTCCACGTAAAGACAGGAACTCCCACTTACAGAGCTCCCAGAGCCTACAACAGGCATTCAACCTACTTCATCTAATCCTCACAACCAGAGTTGACCCATGGAGGTTAATTAACCTGCCCAAGATGGCAAAGCTGTTAAGTAGGAGAATGATCTTGGTCTAGTGCAGACCAGAATGTAATTTTCCCTTTAGGCTGCTTTACACTAGGGGGACAATTTACAGTCCCCACAAGTGGCTGCCTTTCCCCAGGAAGCCATTCCCAATAGCTCTTACGACAATGTGAGCAAGCTGTGGAAGAAGCTGAGTTGTGGGCAAAAAGGTAGAGGCTGTGGTCCCCTCTGGCAGTAGGAAGCCTCACTTTACATTGTGTGTGACTTCCTCAGAACTCTTTCCAAGATTTGAAGGGAGAAGAGGGACAGATCATAAAGACACAGAGCTGAAACTGGTGGGAGTGAGGGAGGCAAAGGGTACATGATAAGAATTTGAGAACACCAGATAGGGAGGGTCTAAAGATTTTGAGAGAATTAATTGGGTAAAGTATACAAATGTGCTTTGTATCTCTAAAGAGTTATGCCTCTGGAAGAAAATATTATTCTCATTTGTCCAATGAAATATGCATTGACTGAGCTCATTTCCTATCCCATGCTTTTTGTGACTTTGGAGATTAGAAGACACAGTCACTGTCCTTATGGAGCTTACAGTTGGTGGAGGGGGAAGGGATAGAAAACAGATAAGTAACTGTCATTCATTCAACAAACTCTTACTAAGTGCCTATTCAGTACCAGGGCCTGTGCAGGAGACTCATAATACAGACGAATTAAATCCAGACCCTGTTGAAACTCCCAGTCTATCGGGAGACAGACAAGTAAATGGGCAATTATAACACAAGCTGTTATAATTACAACATACAATAGTTCAAGGACAGAGATATACACATAGTACTATGGGAACTGAGGAGTAATTAATACAGCAGTAATAGTAGAGGTAGTGCTTGGGTTGTAAGAAGAACTATTTCAATACTGAATTATACTTGGTTGCAAACAAAATCATAGGAAGATTTTATTGTAGACGCAAGTGCTACCTTCTGGGCGTTTACAACTGAAAGCCATATTGACAAGTATGTAGGAAGAAGGCAAAAATGCAGAACCAAAATCTTAACCGAGGACAAAGAACTCTGAGTGCACAGTAAATGCATTTGGGGGAAGAGATCCTACACTTACCATGGATGGTCAGGGGAAAGTCATTCACTGTATTCTTACCAGCATGAGAAGACTTTCTTGAAAAGAGGTATTTCAGCAATCATTGGAAGGAAGATAACAGTCCCCACAAGTGGCTGCCTTTCCCCAGGAAGACATTTTCAAAAGCCCCTAGGACAAGGTGAGCAAGCTCTGGAAAAAGCTGGGGTGTGGGAAAAGAGTGGAGTCTGTGGTCCCATCTGGCCCTAGGAAGCCTCATAATCCGCATACCATCCAAGGCTTCCAGAATCTGCCACAAACCTATACTACAAGTCTTACATCATGACCATACCAGGTGTTCCGTCCACACTGGATTACTCATCATTAACCAAACACAGCCTACATACTTCTGTCTTCTTAAGAGCACAGGCTAGGGAGCCAGAATAACTGGGTCCAGGACTTGCAGCATCTCTCTGCCACTTTCTGAATAAACTCAAGAAAGTTGCTGAACCTCTCTGAGACTCAGACCCTCATAAAATAGAAATAATAATAGAACGCACTTCTTGTGGTCATACTGATCAACTCTCACTGGATTATGCTGCAGTAACAAATGATGTCCAAATCTCAGTCGCTTATAGAACAAAGGTTTACTGCTTGCTCATATTAAACATCCCTTATTAGTTAGCTGTGGCTCTAACCCATTCATTCTTCTGGAATCCAGGATGAAAGAGCAAGCCCTATCTGGGACATGCTAATTTCCATGGCAGAGGAAAAACAGAAATAATGAAACCACAAAACATCTCTTCTAGCCACTGCACTTTTCTCTATGTACATTTAAAAATTTTAAAGATTACACAAAAGAATAGATATATTTATCCCCTAATAATGTAAAAAGGCCAAAGGTATAGAGGAGATAGGGGAGCTCTCTCCCTTGTACACACATTGCAAAGCCACCAAATGATTTGTTATAAAAAGGCAGTGTGTTAGCCTATTTTAGCTCAGATTCACATTAATTGTGAAATAAATCACCTCGTGCCCCTAGCGGGGCTGACCTCAATGACATAACATATGTACAGTAACTGCCATGGGAAGATAAAGGCACTCAGGAAATTATAGGCACTATGATCAACAAGATTCTGAGATAGATGGCAGTGTCCCCACTTCCCAGAAACTCTCAGAATACCAAGGCTCTGAGAACTGAAGCACTTTACCCAGCGTCCCATAGCAAGTTAATAGAGGGGCAGAATGCAAAACAAACCTGCCCAGACTACACAAAGAGTCAAACACAAATGTTCACAGCAGCATTATTCATAATAGTCAAAAAGTAGAAACAACCCAAATGTCCACCAACTGAGGAATAGCTAGACAAAATCTATTACACCCATTTAGTGGAATATTATTCAGCTGTAACAAGGAACGGGGAGAGCTGATAAAGGCTACAACACAGATGAACCCTGAAAATATGCAAAATGAAAGAAGCATCATGAAAAATACATTTTCTATGACTATTTATATGAAATGTCCAGAATAGGCAGATCTATAGAGATAGAAAGATTATTTATTTCTAGGGAGTGGGGTGAGGGGTGAGGTAAGATGGGAGAGCGAGTACTAATGGCTACAGGATTTGGGGGGAGAGAGATGATGAAAATGTTCTATGGTTGATTCTGGTGATGACTGTGTAACTGTGAATATGCTAAAAACCACTGAGCTGTACACTTTAAACAGTGAATTGTATGGCATGTAGTTATATCTTTCCCTCTATATATGTATATATACCCATTTCCTTTCCCAGGCCCTGTTCTTAACCCCTATTCTATACTGACCCCCTCCCCCACAGGGAGCCAGCAGCATGGTGGTGGATAATGCTTCTTCAGGTCAGGACTGGCCTCAACAGAGGCAGCAAACGGCTCCAGCTGAGCAAGAGGCCAGCATGTGAAGCCTGTTGCAGAAGCCAGATGAGGTCTAGGCTGTGCACTCTGGACCCCAGACATTCCATCTTCAAAGCACACATGTACACTCATATCCCCACAAAGGCAAATGGATGAAGAAATGCAGTGAACACATAGGGGAGAGGGGAAGGAATCCCTTACTCCCAGCCATACCAGGGCAAGCTTTCTGTTTATGCCTCCGGCTCCCCACGGGCACCTTCCTCAGTCTACACATGGTCAGCTTATTTCAGAGCCTACCAGACTCAGAAGAATTAACCAGGATCAGCGAAGACCAGTTGGAACCAGCTGGAATCACCTGCACCAGCCCTCCCCAGAGCAAACTCACCTTAGATGAGCTACTCAGCGCCAGAGGCTGCTGGTAAACCTGGTCTCAAGCTCTTGCTCAGCTCATCCAAATATCATGGCTGCTGAACATCCAGTCCCCCTCTGCATGCTCTTCAGGACGGAAGCTAACCAGGAGCCCACCGAGGCTTTCCAGGCCAGAACCTGCTTCCCACTCCTGCTTAATGCCTGCTGGGGTTTCATACTCCTTGGATAGAAGCGCCATATTCTACCTTCAGTTTAAACAAATGCCTCCCTTGATTTGGCCTTAGCAGAGCTGCTGAGCGCCGCTGGGTTCCATCTTGGCCAAGGGACCTCAGTTCCTTTCTATTCCCTCAAATGAGGGCAGAGATCAGGTCTGCCTTACAGACTTGCAAAGATGCCTGGTACTCAGCAGGTACACTTCGGAAAACCAAAGGTGGAGCTTCCGAATTCCAGCCCTCAGCTTCTCAAACTTTAATTTGCAAATGAATCACCCAGGGAACTGGTTAAAATGCAGAATGAATTCTGCATGGGGCCTGGAATTCTGCATGTCAGGCTCACCAGAGGCCAATGCTGCTGATCTGTGGCCCACATTTTGAGTGGCACTTTAGCCCATTCCACTCACTCTTTTTGGATTTCTTCACCTTTTCTGATTGTGCAAAGAGTCTCTTGAGAAGCTGACAAAAGCTATTTATTCTCTCTTTCCTTAGAAAAGTACCTGTCAGCACATATACACAGTATGTTGCATAAAATTTTGAGGTTTGAGGTTTGCAGTCTAGTGAAAAAACTTTCTTTTGGACAGACACACTTTAGTTCTCATTAAAAAAAAAGAAAAAAGATGCAGTAGGGAACAGAAAACAAAACAAAACAAAAAGCCCCAGCAGAATTAGGACTCTTAGGTCTGGTCCTAGCTCTACCACAGATTTTCTGCATGACATCAGACAAATTTCTGCCCCTCTCTGAGCTCAGTTTTCCCACCATGAAGGGACTGGACTAGATTACAATGATATATTTGTTTTGTCTTTTTTGCCAGCTCTGGTACTGTTGCCTAAAATACTCTGTGTTAAGAATTCTTAGACTGTGTCTGGACTTGGCAGAAAAGGGTGCTATGATTGATTGGTGATGCCTGCCATGGTCCCAGGAAAGAGGGGCCTTAATTGATTGGTGATGTCTGCCAAGGTCCCAGGACTGGAGGCGATGGGCTTCTAGCCACTATCAGCCTATCCCCTAGAGACCCTCCAGCTGTGACATTTCATAGCCCATTTAGAGGAATCCCAGGTTGGGGAAAGAGAAGTCTGTGCTTGTCCTCAAGGGGGCAGGAAGGGATAAATCTTTAAGCCACTAGCTTCTCAAATCTGCCCCCCTGCAGCCCCCTTTGAGACATGGTAGCAGAATCCCTTCTCCATGGCAGAGAAGGACAGCATGTCCTTGCACTCCTATCCTTGGCTATTTTTAACTCCAAGGACAGGCTCAGGCAGAAGCTGAAATATAGAAGGGCTGCGGTGGGATACCCAGCCTCCTAAGGGAGGAGAAGCCACCGCCCTCCCATGGTTCCCAAGTTGCAGCATTGGTGGCCAAGTGAGAGTCAAAGCAGGCTGTCAAGGGACAGGAGAACACTCCTCGCCTTCCATGTAAGGGAGGCTCTGCCCTGCCCTGGTACAACCACAGACTCTCTGCCAGTCCCTATTCCACTACACCCTGTATGTGCTCATTCATGCATCCAGTCCACATACAGGAGCCAGTCTTCATACTAGCGCTGAGGACACAGCATAGAGCAAGGTGATGGAGGTCCTTGTCCACCAGGCCCTCCCGGTCTAGGGTGGAAGACAGAGCCTGGTGTCGTAGCACAATTCTGTGGTTACAACTGAGGTGACTGCAAGGATGGGAACTACCTTGTGGTCACCTCCACACCTGTGAGCTCCTCAACTTCATCTTTCTATCCCTGGACCCTAAGACCTACTCTGGCACAGAGGAGGATTCAGAGAATATTTGTTGATTGAAAATATTACATGGGAGATATTTTCTGGAGTTTGAGGATCCTACAGGAGCCTATCTCAGACTACATGAGATCAAATCATTCATTTATTCTCCCTCCAAGTACTTTTCTAAGCCCATCGAAATGTCAGGGACTGTCCTAGGCACTGGAGCTAGACAGAGCAGGGAACAACATAAGGAAAAACAACAGCCCTCCTGAGGCTCCAATCTAGGAGAGGAAAGGACTAAACCACCCAAATATGTGAAGATACAGAGGGTGCTAGAAGGTGATGAGTGGAGGTGGCTGACCCGGGAGGCCTCATCATGGTACCTGGTTTAAGACCCAAAGAAGGTAAAGGAACAAGTCAGATGGATACCTGGAGAGAAAATGCTCCAAACACACACACTCTGAGGTGGACTTATGTCAGGCATGTCCCAAAAACAAGGAGACCAGAGCTGCTGGAGCAGAATGAGCAAGGGAGAGCGGTATGAGATGAAGTTTGAGACAATGTGGTGGGTGAGGAGGGACAGACTTTGGCAGACAGACACTGCTTACATCAAGCCTGGCATCCAGTGGATGGAAACAATGGGTGATGATGATGATGATGATGATGATGATGTTAGAAGCAGCCAGCATTCACGAGGCAATGATCACCAGGTGCTATGCTATAAAATGAACATAGGTTCACTTACTTCCTACAGCAACACACGAAAGAGGCCCTATTTTATCCCCATTTTACAGATGGGGAAGCTAAAGTTCAGCAAGATTTATGCAGCTTGGAAATGGCAGGGTTGGGACAAAAATACTGGCAATCTGGGGCCAGAATCCTCTGTCTTCCCGAACATACCAGCCTTTTGCACAAGTACCATGAGTACAGTTTCTTTCCCTCTCCGAGTTCTTACATTTCTTGGACTCCTATGAATATCTTTTGAAAGTTGTTTACCTCTATTTTCAAAAAATCCTGGTTTTCTCCAGAAAAAAGTACAGATGTGCAATGACACGACTTACACATAATTTCAAGAGGTTCAAGGTGAGGGGCGCCTGGGTGACTCAGTCAGTTAAGTGTCCGACTCTTGATTTCAGCTCCAGTTGTGATCTCACAGTTTCGTGGGTTTGAGCCCTGTGTCAGGCTCTGCACTGTGTCAGCATGGAGCCCACTTGGAATTTTTTTTTTCTCTCTCTCTCTCTCTGCCCCCCTACCCCACTCATGCTTTCTCTCTCTCAAAATGGATAAACTTAAAAAAATAAAAAAATAGGTTCAAGGTGATAAACCTCTGCCCTGAAAGTAAGCGCATTTTAAACATTTGTAGCAAAAGCAGAATTGCCAGAGATGTCCAAAGAAGCAGGAGAACATGGGTTCCTCTTATAGGAGCCCAGGTAGAACTATTTCTATTTGTCAAGAGCTTACCAGGAGTGAAGCACCTGTAGACTTGTTTTATCCCACGTAAGTCTCATGTAAACCCTGTGAGATGATTGTTATTATGCCCCCTTTACCAATGAGGAAATTGAAGCACAGAGAGGTTAAGTGACTTGCCCAAGAACACACAGCTGGTTTTTGGCAGAGCTGGAATGTACCTCAGACCTAGCTGACCCCAGACCTCAGTCTCTACTCCAGATAGTCTCCATCTGGTGTCTCTGACTGCACCCCCTCATATTCCCAGAGAGGGGAAGAAACTTGCTCAAGGTGTCAGCTCAGCACATATAGAGCTGGGTCTAGGGCTGTGTTGCCCTAGTAATCGCTACCTACATGTGACCACTTAATTAAAACTTTTAGAAATTAAGAATTTGGTTCCTCAGTTGTACTAACTACATGTCAAGTGCTGAACAGCCACATGTAGCTAGTGCCTCCCATTTTGGGTAGTACAGATATAGAACATTTCCATCATCACAGACATTTCTACTGGACAGCACTGGTCTAGAACTCAGTCTCTTGACTCCTTACCCAGGATTTTTCCACTGTCAGAGGTTCCTAGAAATGAGATTTGCCTGATCGGTGAAGTGGATGGAAGGGGAGGCAGGAACAGGGCAGCTGAGGTTGTACAAGAAAGCAAGTGATCTCAGAGAAAGGCTCACAGGAGGGAAGCTTAGATCCACATCTAATATGGGATTAAAGACACGGAAGTCACTGGCGTGGGACCCACCTTGCCAGCAACAAACACACCTGTATGTCTGACTACAGGGGCCCTCTTCTAACTACAGAGTTTCTCATTTCTTGTTGATGTCTGTGGTTTCTTTCCCAGGAGACAGGGCCTTTCATCCAGATCAGGCTGAACGGCAGCCCCCTGGGACAGAGAACTCAGTGCCTGAAATGCCTGCTCACCTTGCCGGGACAGCTCGGAGGCCGAGAGTAGGGGATACTCCGCAGCCGGCCAGGGCCAGCCTTGGACCCAACAAATGAGTCAGACCTGGACTCAGGGAAGCAATGCAGTGGGCACCGGGTAGTGACTCAGGGTGGAGTGGGGACTGCGGACAGTGGACAAGGTGTCGGCGGCACCGGAAGCTGCCAGAGCAAATCTGAAGACCCGAGCCCCGATCAGGCTGCGAATCCAACCCAGGAGAGCCGGCTGAGCAGCGAGGCCCTACAGTTCTCCCCAAGGACTCCTTTATCCCTGCAAGATGCTCAAAGGCACCGTAACTAGATTTTTCCAGTGGAATACTGTGGAGGAAGAAAATAAAAGACTACACAGCTGTCCCTAAACTGCCCAGAACCAGGGAAATCATGGGGGCTAAAGTGTGTGTGTGGTGGGGGGCACTTAACCCTGTGCACATTGTCTCTCTCCTCCCTCCTTCCTTCCCATAGGGTCTGATGCAAAAGCCTGCTGATGGTGGGAGAAAAAAGAATTAGCAGAAGACACAGATTAAATTCTTTTCCCGTCTCTTATCACCTGAGGAACTCCTCCAACCCTCTGAGCTTTATCTTCCTACCAGTAAAAGGTGGGCGATTTTACCACCTGCTCCAGCAACTTATTTGTAAGGTTCAGTAACACTAACCATACTGATGGTGACTGCCGTTTAGTGAGAACTTTTTCACCACGTACCACATCACCTACAGTAGGGCTGGGCACGTATCAAGCACTCTAAATGTTGAATGTAAATGTCTCACGTAATAACAGTAGTAATGATAATAATGATTATGATGATGATGATGAAGTAGGTGCCTTACTCCTGTCCTGAGCCCATATCACACATTACTCGATCCTTCCAATGACCTGATACTATATTATCATCTCCACTTAAGGGACGAGGACACTGAGACATGGAGAGATTCATTTGTTTAAGGACACATCCAGTAGGGTAGGACAAAAAAGAGGGAAGGTTTAAATGCAGGTCTCTCTGAATTTAAAATCTATGGAGGTTTTGCCTCTCAAATTAAATAAGTATTTTGCAGACAACAAAGGGCTGTACAAATTTGATTTTCAGTATCATCGTTGTATTAGGATTAATGGTGAAGGTGACTCTGGGCACAAAGGAAGGACATTCTGCAGTCGAGCTGCCAGTCAATGGGAGGAACTGCCCTGAGGTTATGACTTCCCTCACTGTCATCCAAGGGAGACTGGACAGGGGGCCAAGGCAGTCCCCAGATGGAGACTAGATCAGTATGGCAAATCCTAAATGTGGTCGAACATCAGAATCACCTGGGGAGCTTCTGAAGCAATAGATTTCTGGGTCCTATCTGAAAGTTTTAGTTGAGTCTCGGTTGGAGCTCAAGATCCTGGCATCAGATGGAAAACACGTACCCAGCAGATTGGGAATCACTGGACTAGTGAAATGCTGAGTGCCCTCCTCACCCAAGATCCTGGGATGCTAGAAGCCATGGGAGCCACCAAAGGAAGCTAGGATGTGCCCTGAAGAAGCATGCAATCGCTTAATAAGAACAACGAAACCTTGCTGGGCGCCAAGCACCTGTGTGGCCCCAGAGACCCGCCCCCCTCGCCCCGCCTCCTCCCAGGCCACCTCCTCCCAACTCCAGCATCCCATCCTCCAGGACACCATTCCCCACTCCCAGAGCTAGGGACCCCTCTTTGGGCTTGCCAATGACAAGGTTTGTATTTGTGGCATCTGAGCCACCCCAGGCTGTGATGGGGCTGGTGGCTCACTCAAGTCCATGTGCCGGGCACCCGGGGCCTGGCCTGGCTGCTCACTGCACTCTTGCCGAGAGGCCCTTGCGCTGCTCCATGAAGGATGGGCAGAGGAGGCGGGGAGGAAAGCAACGGCGGCAGGAAGGAAGTAATCCAGGTCACCAGGTTGGGAGGAAACAGAACCTACAATTTCTCCCTGCCACTGTTCAGAAACGGCCTGGGCTATTTATAGCTCACAAGCCTTCTGCTTCTCGAATTTAAATGCGGGGCCAGGCACGGAATAAAATCCTGGGTAAGTCTGTCAGTTTTAAATTTATTTATTTATTTATCTTTTACAAGAACAAGAGCGAAAAGCAGGAACAGAAATGAACCGTGGCTATTAGGGTGAGCTGCCTTTGTGCTGTCCCTGGGCCGGCCTTGGCAAGTCTGTGGTCTACAGACGAATCATACGGTTCTAGACCTGATCCTAGAAATCAGAGTGTCCCTGTGGAGACCAGCCTGCGAAGGTCCTTTTAAGGTGATTTTTAAACAGTGGCTTCAGTTTACAAAAACACTACCACAGCATGACCCTGCCTTGGTTTAAACACACATTCCTGCACACACACATACACACACACGCACACATGCACACAACTGGAGACAAACAGCCCCAATGGTTAAAACATTCTGCTTTTGGATGACAGAATCGGAGGCATCTTTATTTTCTTTTTGTGTGCTTTCTCTGCATGTTTCTCAAAATCTCCACCATGGGGACACATAGCACAGACTGAGGATGTTAGACCCAAGGAAACTGACCCTGCTGTTTGCTAGGTTGTGACCTTGGGGGGAGTCTGGGAATAGCAACAGGACTGAAGACTGTACAAGGTAACGCATGTAAAATCTTAGCACAGCAGCTGGAATGTGGTACGTGCTCGGAAATGTCAGCTAGTGTAACTGTACAAGTGTTTGTAACTAGTGAACGCACAATATTGTTTTAAAAAATTAAAATGCCAAGTGGTGACTCTACCACTCCCAGTGTAGCAGGAGCCCCGTGAAGGGACTGGGCCAGCCTGGGAGGGCTCAGAGGGCCAGGTCCCAAATCGTCCCAGCCAAAACCACAGCAAATGATTTTTCCACCTTTGCAAAGGATGGTGGCTGGGGGTGGGCAGTGAGTCCCGCCCCTCTCGGCAAGGGCCCAGGAGGCCTAAAGAGGACAACAGAGCTCTAGTCTCCACGAAGGGGCAGGGCACTAGAGCCTTTCTTAACCACTCACTTCTTTTCTGGCCCCACATCTTCCTGAGGCATCTACCTTCCCTACCCTACCTCCCCAACCCCCAGACATCAAGAAACCACAGGAAGCTCCTCCCTGACTACACAGCCTGGTAAACAGCTTCTCACACCCCCTGTTCAATGGGGTCACCCAGTTATCTGCTCCTCTCTCCTTCTCGGCTGAGGGAGGCCCCTGTCCTACCTTCAAGTACCCAGCACACTGGAGCAAGGATCAGTAAATATGTTGGCTGCATAAAGAATGCTTTCAAAAATCACAAAGGGCAGTGCAGAGCAGTGGTTAAGCTAACAGACTCACATGCCAGGCAGGCCTGTTTGACTTTACTACTGAATGACCTTGGGCCAAAGAAGAACCTATCTTCTCTGAGCCTCAGTTTCCTCATCAGTACAATGGGTATGACAATTTTGCCACCTTCATATTCTGATGTTTCAATAGGATAATCCAGGTAAAGTGTTCAGAGTACCTGGCATGTATGAAAAAAAAATAAACATTTACCATCATGATGAGGGTGATTATTTTTTTAATGTTTATTTATTTTTGAAGACAGAGAGACAGAGTGCAAGTGGGGGATGAGGCAGAGAAAGAGAGACACAGAATCCGAAGCAGGCTCCAGGCTCTGAGCTGACAGCACAGAGCCCAAGGTGGGGCTCAAACCCGCAAACTGTGAGAGATCATGACCTGAGCCAAAGTCAGATGCTCAACCAACTGAGCCACCCAGGCAACCCATGATGAGGATGATTATTAAAAATGAGGGGCGCCTGGGTGGCGCAGTCGGTTAGGCCTCCGACTTCAGCCAGGTCACGATCTCGCGGTCCGTGAGTTCGAGCCCCGCGTCAGGCTCTGGGCTGATGGCTCGGAGCCTGGGGCCTGTTTCCGATTCTGTGTCTCCCTCTCTCTCTGACCCTCCCCCGTTCATGCTCTGTCTCTCTCTGTCCCAAAATAAATAAAAAACGTTGAAAAAAAATTTAAAAAAAAATGAAAAATGAGGGGCTTCAGATCCTCTGTCCCCATGTCTCTGCCCCTCCCCTGCTTGTGTGCATGCTCTCTCTCGCTTAAAAAAAAATAAACTTTTTAAAAAATGTAAAATGACTTAATGATTATTTTGGGATCCCAGAGTGTCAGCACTTTCCCTCTGGTCTTGCCCATGGCTCCTCTCTGGTTCAGGTTCGTGGGGCCCTGCAGACTACTGGACAAGCATCTACCTGCACAAAAATGCCCAACTGAGGCTGGGCCCAGGAGAGAAATACAGCCCGTTTTCCCTTGCCAACAGGGACACCCAGCTGGCACTGGAGAAGGAGGGGCCTTTTTCTAATTCATCCTTCCACAGGACATACCATTCCCTTTATTTTTTTAAGTTTATTTATTTATTTGGGCGGTGGGAAGGGGGCGGTGCACAGAGAGAGAGGGAGAAGGAGAATTCCAAGCAGGCTCTGTGCTGTCAGTGCAGAGCCTGATGTGGGGCTTGAACTCACAAACCATGAGATCGTGACCTGAGCTGAAACCAAGAGTTGGACGCTTAACCAACTGAGCCACCCAGGCGCCCCACCATTTCTTTATTCGATCACCCAGGGTGGGGGTGAGAGTGCCTTTCTCTAATATGCACAAAGGTACCTTGTAAGCCATGTGTACTGCAAATGGGACTATGAAGAGAAGGGCCATCCCTGGGCGGTTCTCACTCTTGGTTCAGAGAATGACACAAAGAAAGGGCCCCTAAAATTGTGGGGCCCGGGGCAAGACTACAATGGAGGCCCTCATACTTGCTCTAAATATTTAAAAGTTATAAATTAGGCTAGTGAATAAAATATGTTCTATCCTTCTGTTCTGACAAATATACCTCCATAATGACCTTGAAGGCCAGCACAGGTTCAAATTTAGAATCCACAGTGTTCCATGGCTGAATATGGAATGAGGAGAGAGCGGGTCCTCAGCTGAAGCCTGCCTCTTCCCTTCAGTCCCACCCCCACATATAAAGGGGCCCACTTTGCACATCTGTGCTCTGCTCTCACTTCCACAAACAGCCACTTTGGAGCCACTTATCAGGACACCAGTGATGGGCAGAGTCCACCCTCGGGAGGATGGACCTAGGGAAGGGGTCTGCACAGACCCCATAAGGAGACTCAGGGCCATTTGGACAGAAAATTCAAGGGTCCCAAACACCTAGAATATGGCCTAGAAAGAGGGGCCCAGGGGGGCATATCCCCTTCATGCATAGACTCCCCATCCAGTGAGGAGGGCCACAGAGCTGCCTAGTAATGCTGCGGGCCCCAAACCAGGGCCCTGCTGGCCAGGTACAGAGGCAGTACAGCCCATGGTTCCACCAGCAGCCAGGTCCACCACTCACCACACGTCATGAGAAAACCTGCACGGCCTGATATGGGTCCATTCTTTGGGGGACTGTGGCCCGATCTGTACCAAACCCTTTCAAAAATCAATGAATTTGTCAGCTACTTGGGGTGGGGGGTGGTGAGGTGAACATGAGGCTTCTGTCACCTTTTTTCTCAGGCAAGGCCCAGATTTAGGGGTTTAAATTTCTGGGGCAGCCCCGGGTATCTGTAGGCCCTGTCCTACTTTGAGCTCTTTTTGGGCCTGGAGACATACAGACCCTATTCCCAATTCCTGGTCAGGGCTGGGGTTTCAGACAATCCTTCAAGTGCAACCATTACCCGAAACAGTGGTTTTCTTTTATTTTTTAATTTTAATTTTTTTTTTAAAGATATAGACATTCACCTCTGGAGAGAAATTATGGGTTTCAAGAGTTCTTGACAAAGAGCTTCATTCCAGAAATGTAAAGCCAGCATTTTAAATTTGGTTCTTATTCACTGCTGGGAAGTATTAGAACGAAGATTACAAATTTAATAATGTAACACGGCAGGAATTGGCCCGGCCTCATCTCCAGGAGAGTAATTTGTTCCTGCCTTCAAACTGGCACTTCCCAGCCTCCCAGCATCACCAGACCAGCCTGGTGACACACTCCTGACTTTTTTGTGTCTTGCACTCTAGCCCACACAGCCAGCCGAGACACCCGAAGATCATCATCACCATGGTCTGAGGATTCAATGCTGGAATGGTCAGACCCATTTGGGGAAAGTCACCATAACCAAAAGGAGTCATCCCAGGGCCTCTTGGCTCCCACCTGCAGCCAGACAAGTCCTTGCAAACCCCAGATTTGAGTCTGTGGCTTCCCTTGAGAAACCCAACTGGGGCTCAACTGTCCGTAAGTCCAGGATTCTTGACTTTAAAGATCTAGTATGGTCTAGTCCTGCTACTTTGCCAACCACATGCTCCCTTCCCTGGGTTTTCAAAACACCATGTGCCCCTCCCACCACAGGGCCTTTGCACAGCTGCTAATAATAACATGAGCTAATATTTACAGAGCACTATGTGTCACACACTATGCTAAGGGCTAAGGGCTTGACAGATGTCCTCTCATTAATTCTCATTCCTACCCTGAGAGGTAGGTAGTATAGCCAAGTGGTTAAGCTCAGATTTTAGAGTCACACAGCTGGATATGAATCCTGCCTCTGACTCTGATGAGCTGTGTGATCTTGGGCAATGTACTTAATCTCTCTGTGCCTGTTTCCTCACCAATTAAACAGGCATATTGATAGTATCTACCTCACAGGGTAGTTGTAAGGCTTGAATAAATGAATGGAGGTGAAGTGTCAGAATGTGATGGGCGCTGCGTGTAAATCATCACTATATTCTTCCCATTTTACAGAGAGGGAAGGAGAAGCACCATGTGATTAAATGACATGGTTAAGGTCACACAACTACCAGTGGGGATAGGTCTCCAGACTAAAGCTCTCAATTTTCACCATGACATATCCATTGTAGAAAATTTGGAAACTACAAAAAAAAAAAAAAAGACCAAACTACCCATAATTCTGCCATGTTGTAGCAATTACAGTTAATATCTCCCATTTATGTAGCAAAGAGGAGAAAAGGGGAGACAGCCATACAGACTGAGAGAATCAAGGATTCGACCCCTTACTCCCTTAGCTGACTTCCAAGTCTGTCCTCTTTGCATATGGATGGCATCCTGTCTCGGGTCCCCCCCTCCCCTACTTGGCCAACTCATCCCTCAGATCTCAGCTTAGCTGGCCCCTTCCCTGCACCCCCCAACCCAGGGCAGGTCAGTTCTCCCAGCCAGAGCCTTTCCTGGCCCCCCCCCACTTGTCCCGTACGGCACTTACCACAGTAGTGAACAAATTATTCGTTATTCCTTTGGGTAATCTAATGCCTAGCCCCTCCACCCACCAGACAGTAAACTCCATGAGAGTTTAAGGGACAGATTAAGACTGGGTTTTTCTTGGGTCATCAGCACCTAGGACAGGGCCTTGCCAACAGCAACTACTGGCAGAAAAGAGGGAGAAACGGAGGTGGTAGGGAGCAAAGGAGGGAGGGAGGGGTTTGGGATTCAGCTCCACCTTTCCCAAATCAATGCCCCTGAGGTGGGATACAGACAGGGAATCACACAGTCCTTGATCCGGAGGAGCTCTTGGTGTGGCAGTAGAAAAATGACAGAAACCACATTCTGCAACCGCCTGTGAGAGAGAAAAGTGCTGTGATTGCCCAGGAGGAGCGATCAACTCCCTGTGAGAAGAGAGAAGTGTACTTCCTGGAGGCGGTGGCATTGGAGCCCTGAAGGAGGAGGGGGAAGGCATCCCAGAAAAGGAAACTGCTGAAGCAGAGGCATGGAGGTAGAAAACGCAAACTAGACTGCCAAGAATGGAGGAGCCAGTTTTTGCCTAAAAGTAACAAATGGCTGGAAAGCCTGGAAATAAGAAGTTAAAAAATAATCTGTCCCCCCCCCCAAAATGTGTTTTCCTGTTCATGCTGCCATTCTCTTTCCAGTACACTCTTCCAAGCACAGCCATCCCCCAAAACTGGCATAAGCGATGTTGTTGGTCCCCTGTCCTGGATCTTTACTACCGTCAGTGACCACTGGCCTGACTTCCTGTTGCCAGAAACTAGACTTTGTAGCTTGAGGGCTACCACCTGTGGCAGGCGGGAAAGGACAGCAACAAATACTCCCCAGCCCAACCCCCACGGCCTTCAACCACTGACTGACAGCAATTGCTGTATACATACCCCAGCTCCCTCCCCCCTGGGTGGGATAACCGGGGTGCCTGTTCTACTCCAGGGGTCTGCAAACTACCACCCAGGAGTTAAACTAGCTCACTGCTTATTGTTGTAAATAAAGTTTTATTAGAACACAGCCTCACTCATCCATTTACATATTCTCTCTGGCTGCTTTCGAGCTCCAACTGTGTAACAGCAGTGGTAAGAGACACCTTATGGTCCACAAAGACTAAAATAACCACTGTCTGTCCCTTTATACAATCTTCCAGAAGCCCCCAGCAAGACTTAACCCTGCTTGCCCTCAGTCAGGGGCTGATATCACTTCGTTCCCTAACTCACTTTCTCTCACACCTCTCCTGAAGTTTTCAGTGATCACCTCTGTGAACCACACAAACTGTGTACAATTGCTATGCGACTGTTTGACTCCTAAAAATGGCAATTTTATGTGGTCCATCCTAATACTTATTCAAAGCCTTGTTTCAGGAACTGCTTCTGGGGGAACCCAAACCTGGACAGCAGGGTGTCACTGTGCCCATTTGCAGGTCTTAATGTGAGACTATTCCCTGCACACACACTGCAGAGGTCAGCTCTGGTTTTGAACTCCCCACCCCCACCCCAGTCAAAACCTTGCCAAGTCCTTGCTATGTGCAGTATTATTAGAATACCTTCAGAGTTACCTGTGGCTTACAGCCATGGACTTGTTCGTCCAAAGAGGAAAGCAAGGCTCAAAGAGGAGCCCATGGTCATTCAATCGGCAAACTGGCAGAAATGGGGTCTCAAATCCAGGGCTCATTCCATGACAAATCGGCTATCCCTTAACCCTTCTCTTCAGGCAGCCTATTGGGGCCTTTGCCCACCTCTCTAGAAACAGGGTCAATTTTCCAAGAAGATCAGGTGAATTCAAACAGGCAAAAATGTTCTGTTAAACCCAAAGGGCTTGAACATCAAGACAGACACCCTTCAGAGAGGTACTTAGAAGCCCACTAAGAAGCATGAAACATACAAATACATTCACGAAAAAAATGAAATGCAGTACAGAATGTTGGAAAAGACTGTATGTGCTGGAGGCAGACCTGGATTTGAAGCCCTGTCCTACCCTTCGCTAGCTGTGTGACCGTGGCCAAGTCAAGAGTCCATCCAGATCCTTGATTCTTCCAGCCCACCTACCATGATCATCGTACACACCTTGTGGGGCTGTGGAGAGGGTGACCTGAATTAGGGGTGGACACTGCTCAGCCAGAAGTTTCCAGACGGTCAGCGGGTGGATCCAGCCTAGCCAGATCGCCTTCACCAAGCAGGACAGCCAGCCCATAGCTGCTGTGAGCAGCTGCAGGTCCTGGCTCACAGCTGCCCCTTCTTTGGAGAACTGCCCTTAGCCAATGGGAGCTGCCTTGCCCCAAGAGTTATGTCCTGACCTTGGGGACTGCCCACAGCCAATGACCGACTGATATGGGAGTGCAGGAGGCCGGTCAACTCTGCAATGCCACCTGCTCCCTAGAGCTTCCCGCAAATCAGGCTGAGGCTAGCCCACAGCTGAGTGCCCACCTTTAGCTGCCTCTTTTCCTGCCCATCGTGCATCCCTCTAATAGGCCTCCCCTGGAAGGACTGCACAGCACATCACCTGCACAAGAGCCCAAGTCTCAGGCTCAGCAACAGGAAGGAAGAGTTCTTCCCTCCCCTGCATTCTTTTCAACGTGAAGACTCCTGGGAGGAGCCTAAGAACACTCTGCATGCTCATTTCTCCGGGGCTAGTGGCACCCACTTGATTCCCAACAGGGCCAAACTTCCCGGTGTGGGGGTCCCGCTCCCAGAACTGAGCACACCCAACAGAGGCTGGGCAGAAGTGGCAGGTTCCGGGGGCCAGATGGCTTGGGATGGGTTGGTCCTGGCCTGGGGCCCAGAGGCGCCTGGTTCAGTCTTGATGTTGGGCCCAGGCAGATGAAAGATGTTTCTTGAGACATTTGCTGAGGAACTAATTAATTTCCATTACAGGCCCCAATTAGTGACACATCCTCCCACCCACTCCCCAGGCAACTCCAGGCAGCAATTCCCAGGGACACTGAGTGTTAGAGATGCAGGGTGAGGACTTAAAGCTTCAGGTGCAGACAGGGTCCACAGTGGCCACTTGGGGCACCTCACAGGAGAGGAAAAGGCCCTGGCTGGGAATCCAAAAACATCAGCTCTATTCCTGGCTTTGCCACAGACCTGCTGTGAGGCTTTGGCCAAACCAGGCGATCCTTCTCTGGGCCTCAATGAAGACGAGCAGATGACCTCAGAGAGACTCCCAGCTTGGAGGCTCCAAGATAGTAATAGCTTACACTCTTGACACACTTTTGCTGTGTGTGGGCTCTCTACAAAGCACTTTACAAATACTTACTCATTTGATCCTCATCATACCTTCAGGGAAGGGGGGAGCTATTATTAACCCCTTTTATGGTTAAGGAAACTGAGGCTCAGAGAAGTAACTTGCTCAAGGTCACACAGCCAATAAGCAGCAAAGCCAGTATTCAAACCCAGGCCATCTGGCTGCAGAGTCTGCATCATAAACCCCACCAAGCTACACTGCCTAGTCTGACTACTCTCAAACCTTCACAGTGCCTGACGCAGAGCTAACCACCACCATAAGTGCTTAATAAGAATCCGCTAACTGGATGGGGCGCCTGGCTCAGTAGGTTAAGCGTCTGACTTCAGCTGAGGTCACGATCTCACGGTTTGTGAGTTTGAGCCCCACTTCAGGCTCTGTGCAGACAGTTCAGAGCCTGGATCCTGCTTCAGATTCTGTATCTCCCTCTCTCTCTGCCCGCCCCCCCCCCCCCCCCCCCCAGCTTGTGCTCTGTGTGTGTCTCTCTCTCAAAAATAAATAAACATTTAAAAAAAGATAAGAATCTGCTAACTGGAAAATAAAGAAGAAGCTGGCAGCCTAAAAGACCACAATGGTATTAGGAGTAGGACTGGGTGGCTGAGGTGGGAGGGATGGAGACGGATGCTTCCTTGCGTGTCATTGGTGAGGTCTGACTTTTTCACTGTAACATATCATCGGTAACAGCAGAAAGAGCTGGAAACAGTGTTTGTCCTGGGGACGGGGCAGGAGAGTCAGAAGATGGAGGCATCCAGGACAGTTTTCATTGGATACTTTGCGTGCTTTTAAAATGCTGCACCATCTAGGGGCGCCTGGGTGGCTCAGTCAGTTAAGCGTCTGACTCGGTTTCGGCTCATGTCAAGATCTCGCAGTTTGTGAGTTTGAGTCCCACATCGGGCTCTGTGCTGACAGCTCAGAGCCTACTTGCGATTCTCTTTCTGCCTCTCTCTGCCCCTCCAGCACTGACTCTCTCTCTCTCTCTCTCTCTCTCTCCCTCCCTCACACACACACACACACACACTCTCTCTCTCTCTGAAAAATAAACAAAAAAAATTTTTAATGCCGCACCATCTGCATTTATTGCCTACTCCAAATAGCACTTAATCTTTTCAAAATTATTCAATGACCAATCAGCCAAGGACCAGCTAGAGAGAAATGGTGCCAGGTGGGATACTCTGGGGATAAAAATGACCACAGAGGGGCTGAGCAGGGTCGGAATGCAAAGGAGGAGATGGGGGGCGGGGGGAGGATCTGGACAAGTGTCCTCTGTTTTCTGGAAGACTCTGGTTGTGCCTAAACAGACCCTCCTTCTGCAGATGGGCATTCTGAGGCCCAAAAGACAAAGGGAAGTGGTTGTAGAAGATGCTGAAATTCAGCGGCTGAACAGAGACCTCTTCCCTGATTCCTCGTGCAGCCTCTTGGGCTCCACTCAGCACACAGCGAACGCCAGCAAACCAGAGCAGAGCCACGAGTCCCAACCCCGGGTGTGAGCCCCACCCTCCCATCCCGCCCGTCCTGCACCCAGGCAGTCTACCGTAGCTGGAAAGGCAGTAGCTTCCATCTCCCGGATGCCCTATGGGTAGTACGTACGTTACCTCTAAGTCTCATGAGGTAGGAGTTATTCACTCCATTTTGCAAAAGATGAGGCTGCACATTAGAGTTACATATCGTAGTCAAGAGACACAGCCGGTACATGGCAGAGACTCAAAGCCAAAGCTGGTCCTCCTTTCCGTCCCTGAGCCCCCTCTCCCGGAGACTCCTTCCCATCAGTTTCAGACAAGTCCCACCTGGAAACTATTTATAAATGCCTTGGTCTTCAGACTCCGAGTTTTATGGGACTGGGTGGGAATCTTATCACATCATAAGGTTTGTCCCCCACTACCTCCATCCTGAGCTAAATCTCAACCTTCCTTAGAAAATTACCAGAGACCCTTTTCTTAGACACATCTAAATTAACTGACTCAGTAAATTCCCTTGGTAGCATTTCCCAGCATTTTGCCCCTCAACATCGATGATTCCTTTGATTTACTTTCTCCCAGCAGAGGCTTGTCCTCAAATGAACCTGCCGGTTTTAAGACATAGCCCTGCCTTTCTCCAATTCAGGAAAGGGACTGTGTCCTGTTCCCTCTGGTAAAGGCACTAGACTTGAACCCCTCAGAATCCCCAGAACTGAATCCAATATCCCACAAAACGATATTAAGGCCCAATGTGTTATTCACATTGACTCATTTATCATTTATACAGATGACTTCCAAAGGGATTTATGGGGTCCTACACGTTAAACCGGTACAAAGCAGGGCAGCATCTGAGGCTCATTTGATCTGAGACCATGTGCTGGAGACAGGAACGCCCGAAGACTATTCCCAGCTACTGAATTTGGTACCCAATGTCCCAGCATCTAAGACACAGGTAGCCAGGAGACATCCTATGTTAAGAACCCTTCATTTCTCTCCAGCTTTTTTTCTCTAACCCAGTAGTTCCCAAGGCAGGGTCCCTGGACTAGCAGCATTGGTATCAGCATCATCTGGGAACTTGGTAGAAATGAAGAGTCTCAGCTTCTACTCCAGGCTGAATGAGACACGCTGGGGTGGCACCCAGCAATCTGAGTTTTAACAAGCCCCTTAGGTGACCATGACCCACTGAAACGGACAGGAATAGCCACAACTGCAGCAGCTACCCCTAAGAGAGCATCTATTATGCGCTCAGCATGGAACACACGATCTCATTCATCCCTATAACCGAGGAAACCTTCATTCCACATGCCCATTCTGGACTAGGTGCATCCTGGGCATCACACCACTTATTCCTCATGATAACCCTCTGAAGAACTTACTATTCCCCCATTGTACAGATGAGGAAATGGAGCCCTAGAGAGCTGAAGCCACTTGCCCAAAGTCACACAATTTAGAAGTGGCAGAAGCAGGATGAAAATTCAGGTCTGTTGGATTCCAAAGCCATGTTCTCTCTGTCGCAAAACAGAAGCTCCCTGGGGTCTTTCACGGCTACATCAGCCTGAGGAGCTATGAAGCTGGGTCAGGTAAGACTCAAGGAGGGGAGGTGGGCATGCAAGGGAGGGCGGAGCAGGAGCCCTGCCCAGACTCCACAGTGCCCTCCAGCTACAATGTGAAACGAAGCCACGAGATGCATTTAAAGGCACAGCCACCTATGTCTAAGGAATAAAATAGACAGGGATTCAGGAGGCATGAGTTCTTGGCTTCTCTCCCTGACTTTACACAGATGGAGGGCCTTTTCTCTTCCCCCTCTGGACCTGGTTTCCCCACCTGATACTCTTTACTGTCTGCAAGGTTGAGCGATCTGTCCCCAGCTTACTTCTCTGACCTTGTGTCCCCTCATCCATTCTATGAAACCATACTTTTTGTTCCATAAACACCCAAGCTCACATTGACCTCAGGGCCTTTGCACCAGTGGTTGTCTCTGCCTAGATCACTCTACGCTCTCAGATTCCCACTGCTGGCTCTTCATCATTTAGGCCGCAACTCAAATGTCACTTCCTCAGTGAGTCTTCCCTGACTACCTTACTTATTGTTATCTTCTATCCCATCAGTTTTTTTTTCATTTCACTTAACACAATCTGAAATTACTTATATTTTAATTGCTTCCTGTTTATTGTCTGTTTCCCCCACCCCAGAACATAACTCCATGAGAGCAGAAACCATGTCTGCCTTGTTCCCTCATATGTCCTCAGCACTTAGAATACTGTTTGGCACTGAGCAGCTAGTTAAATATTAGTTGAATAAGTAAATGCCAAAGAAGAAAACCTGGACTCAGAGGCCAGAGCCCTGGATCTGGAACATGTGACTCTGGCAAGCCATTCTGCCTCTCTGAGCCTCAGTTTCCTTCCCTGCCTGAGGGAAGGACTAGATGCTCTCCAAGGTTCCTTCTAAGAGTGCCAGTCTTGGGAGGCCAGGCCTAGAAGCCACCCAGCTGGTCCATCCAGAAGCAGCAGCTGGCCGGGGTCCTGCAGCAGCTGCCCCCTCCTCACCCCCACCAGGTCCCTACCCAGGCACGCAGTCACCTCACTCCCCCATCCACCTCACTCCCCCATCGCAGAAACTGTTAATGAAGTGCGCACTGCTAAATGCAGTTACAATTACGGGGGCTAAGAATAAGGCACTGACATCAGCCACGTCAGTTTCCGAGTGAATCAGAAAGGGAGGAGGGAGGAAGGAGAAAGGGGAGGGGGGATGGCGCTCTAGAGCTGTCAAGTAGAAATAGCACAGCGTTAAATATAATCCAGCCCTGGCCTACATCGGTCTGGAGAGGCAGGTGACGGCTCAGCCCCCAGGGCCAGGGCAGACAACTGGATTCTTCAAGGAGGCCAGGCACAGCCCCGTGATGGGGATCATCCAGGAAATGATGGCCAGAAAGGCAATCCAGTGGACTGGGGTGGGATGGCAGATGCTGGAGGGGCATATCTGAATCTGAACAGGACTCCACACCCCAGCCTCTGTCACTTGCTGTTTTGTTAGCACGAGCACAGCCCCCAGGGCATACACAGCCCTCTCTCACCTGGAATCTCATTTCATGCCAAGAGGCAGAGGGTGGCCTCTGGAGTCAAACACATCTCAGTTTGTGAATCACCACTGTGCAACCCAAGAAAGTCATTAAACTACTCTAAGCCGCTTGGCTTTTCCCCATCAGCAAAATGGGTACATCTGTAACAGTAGCTACCCTTCTGGTTGCTATAGAATCCGGTAAGATCAGGGAAAGCACGGAGCACAGCCAAGCAAGACTTTCAATCATTTTATTTTTATAACCCTAAAAGATGCTAGACAGGATATTTAACCCTTTTTCCAGAAGAGGAAACCGAGGCTCAGGAAGGTTAAAGGACCTGCCTGAGGCCCCAGAGCCATAGTGGAGTCCAATGCTAGCCCCATGGAGTAACTGGTAGGGGAGACAGTGGATTGCAATGTGGTCACTCCAGGTGACTGGCGGGGGGGGGGGGGGTGGCGCCCCGGGGGTCTGACAGGAAGACGGGGGGGGCAGTAAGACAGGGGGATTGCAAGTAGCCCTGGAACAGGGGGGGGGGCACAGGTTACAGCGCAGGACGTGTTTGCACCCTTTTGAGCACATCGCCCAGACTGGCACCTCTCCAGCAATTCTTAAAAGAAACGCTGAAGCGATGGTTGTCAAAGCCAAAATGAAAAGAGGAGGCAAAGTAAAAGGCCCAGAGCCTGGAGAGGTCAGCTGACACGGAGGCGCTCTCACACTCCCGCTCTCCTCCACACCTCCGCCCCGCCCTCACTCAGCCTGCCAGGAGGACGGGTGGGGAGGGAGGCAGAGCGCCACCTGCAGAGGGAGCCGAGGTGGATGGAGCCCTTCTTCCCGCTTCCCGCTTCCCACCAAACAGAGCCAGACAGGCCTCTGGCAACTGCAAACTCAAGGAAGCAGGAGCCATGAGTCTGGCTGCTTGGGGACAGGGAAGGGGGGTGTCTGAGGGAGAGGGATTTAAGGAAAGAGCTCTCAAGGCATCGCAGTTCTGCAGGGCAATGATCTGGGTAGTGGGGGAAGGAGTGAATCCCCATGCACCCGACTCTTCTGAGATGCTTCTTTCAGGATAATTTGACTCAGATAAAGTAGTTTGGGTCCATACTCTCACCCCACCCTGTGACATGAACCATGGAAAAAAAATTGGTTCAATTCTTTACCAGGCCTCAGTTACCCAAATCTGGAAGAGTTCTGCACAACTCCCCAAACACACAGAAGATTACAGCACTTGGTGGTAAATTGAGGGAGGGGACTGAGGGGGACAGAAAGTGGCCTGCCCTAGAAAAAAGGGTGGGAACGGAGGCTTCAAAACCTCAGCCTCGCACCTCAAGTGGACCTGATCCCGAAGGATATTTTAAGGCGTCTCCCTCACCTTTCCCCCTTATCCACTCAGTCCTAGTCCTGCTCTGAGGCTGAAGCACTGTGTTCCCACCCACCAACTCAGAGGGAAGGGGTGGGACAGCAGGACGTTTTGTTTCTCAGGGAAAGCTCAGGTCAAATTTCAAGGACAAAAGTTAGCACTTGGTCTGGGAAAGAAAACTCTGCCAAATGGAGTAGACTGGGGGTGGGGAAGGAGGTCCAGTGCTGTCCTTCCAGGTGCCTGGGGTGGGGGCAAGAATGAGAGCTCTAACTCCCCCTGCCGGGATCTGTCTGGCAGGATACAGGCATCTCCGCCCCACAATCCAGGAGAAGAAACTCAGACAAACCCCTCTATTTCCCCCTCTCCAAAAACAACGGGAGTGGGCTTTGGTACTAGTTTGTGGGACCCATCCACCATGCCGCCCCACTCACCAGATTTGGCCTGAGCGGAAGAAGGCGGTGCAGTGAAGGGCTTTGCAGCCCAGAGATGTGGCCCTAACCGCTAAGCGAGGGACTGGTAGCCGGCCCGGTGTTGCCATGGCAACTTTCTCCAGTGCTGGATCGAAGCATCCTATGGGCAAATCAGAGCTGGCTGCTCCCGCTTCTCCGCCCTTCTCCCAGGCCAGGGAGAATTGGATGCCGAACCCACTTGGTCAGACTCAGGGACACCATCCTCAATTCCAGACCCTGATGTTAACAACTGCCTTTGGTATTTATTGTAAAGTGGAGATACCCTTACTCCCCAGCAGTGCCCCAATGCACCGTAGCAAGGCTAAGACAATAGATGTGAAGAAAATTAACTGTTAAGGAAGAACGGGGAAACAGGGAGCTGGACTGCTCCCCACCCTCTTGTTCCACAAGCAAGTCCCCCAAATCCCCATCTTTAAACCGCTGCCAAGAGGGGCGCCTGGGTGGCGCAGTCGGTTAAGCGTCCGACTTCAGCCAGGTCACGATCTCGCGGTCCATGAGTTCGAGCCCCGCGTCAGGCTCTGGGCTGATGGCTCGGAGCCTGGAGCCTGTTTCCGATTCTGTGTCTCCCTCTCTCTCTGCCCCTCCCCCGTTCATGCTCTGTCTCTCTCTGTCCCAAAAATAAATAAAAAATGTTGAAAAATAAATAAATAAATAAACCGCTGCCAAGAAAGAGGGCCCAACTCTGCCTTAATAGCTTTCACAATGCAATTAAATTAGCTTACAAAAATTATGAAAGCTAACATTTTGAGAATCCCACAGATGCTAGTTTACAGTCATGCTCAGAAACAAATCTTATTTGATAATTTGATAATAGCTAACAGGTATTGCGAGCCTACCCGGTGCCAGATACTGTACTAAGCCCTTTGCATGGCAAAAACAATGTAATAATCAAAAGCATAGATGTTTCAGTCAGATTGCTCAAGTTCAAATCCTAACTCCCTCACTTCTTGGCTGAGTGACCTTGAACAAGTACTCTCTGTACCTCAGTTTTCTTATCTGATAATGAGGATGTTAAATGTTAATTTTATAGGGTTGCTATGACAAAAGAATTAAAATAATATATTTAAAATGTGTAGGAGGATGCCTATCAAAAGGTAATAATTTAAAAAATGTTGACCCTATGCAGTCCACACTATTACTTTCTCCCTCATTCAGATGAAAAAGCTGAGGTCATGTATCTAACTCCCCAATTACAAACCCAGAGCCAGCGAGGCTGAGCAATGAAGGTATGTACAGGAAAATGCCCCCCCAGTCCATGTCTCTCTAAAGCCCCCAGCATCTTTGGAAAAGGGACAAAAGCAGCATAAGAAATGAGTTCAGAGTGCAAGGTTGGGGCAGAGATGCTCCTTGGGAAGAATTCTAGGAATCTACAATGACCAGCATCCTGAGCTTTAGGGTGGCTAGAACAGGGTGGGAGGAAGGAGCAGCTTCCTATGCTCACAAAATGTCCAAGGCTCCCAAGCCCGATGCAGGAAAATACTCTGGCCCAGTTAAGACTAATGAAATAGACTTCTCCTCACACAGTTTCTCAGGTAACCAGCTGAAGGTGCAGGTGAACCCTGAAGATGGCTCTGGCTCAACCTGGGTGATGGACACGATGCATTCAATAGGATTTGGAAGCAGCATCAAAGAGGAGGCATCTAGATGAGCCAGAAGCCATCAGGGACACACCTCTAAGCCATCAGACAGCCCTGCATTCATGGGCCAGGGGAGGAGGGATCAGGGCAGTGGAAGGCAGAGGGAAGCCAGTTCTGATAGCCCTCCTACTGAAGCAGTCTCTGTCTAGCATGTGATAGATTATTCAAACTGCTTTTAGAAATTAGTTCAGCACGGTGCTGTTCTAAAAGAATAAATCCAAAAGGCTTTTTTTAGGAGAAAATTAATGACTTTGAGAAGAACAAGAGAAATTAAGCACCAAGACAATGTTTCCTACTTCCGATTTTTACCACACACTCATTAGTCTTCCGGAAATGAAACTTGACTTTCTCCCTCCCCCTCCCAAACTCAAAGCATCCCTTAAGATGAGCAGACAATGAGCCCAAGATGCCCAAACCAAACTCTTGGCTGGCAGCCGTTCCCTGGGGCCTCCTCACCTGGGAACCATTTTCTACACAGTTAGATTTAGTTTTTTAAAAAATCCTCTTTCAGACAGAGGGCTAATAGTTTACTGGAAAGAGAACTGGAAACCTGATTTTAGTCTCAGCTCTATGCCTACCTCATTGGATGACCTTGGGTTACACACACACACACACACACACACACTCATCCACTTGAGCTCAAAAAGGGGTTGGACAGGATGATTTAGAGGTCTCTTCCGAGTCCAAGACAAGAATTTGAAGAAACTTGCTGGAAAAAAAACATCAGGTAGGATCTTAAAAAAAAAAAAAAATCTCTATTATAACATCAAGGACTCTATTATGACTTAAGCGAAATCGGAACAACTTGCCTGCAACCAGCAATCATAACCAAGGCGTCTGACCCATGACATGGGATATGACTTAGGAGAAAAACCTAACTGTCCCTGCCATTGTCCCTGTCCCTGCACCTCCAAACCCATGCTCCTGCCCAACCTGCCTCTTGAGACCAGGTAGCCTATTGAACTTCAGGAGAGTCCTTGACCATTAAGTGAAAGGTGGAAGCATCATCTCACTTCTGCTGCTGGGGATCCCTCTCCCAGCCCTCATGCTAACCTCATTTCCTTCAGTGGAGGCCACTGTGTTGCACAGCCCCTCCATACCTCCTTACCTGGCCAGAATAATGACCTCCCTCAGCTACATCAAGGGATAAGTTAACCCTCTGAGCCTCGGTTATTTTTTCCCATAAAATGGTGATTCTGTACAATGGTTTTGCAATAACCGTCTTTACCCTACTCCCAACTCTAGGTCTGTGGGGACTCTGTCTCACACACCCCCCCTCCCCCATCCATTCACTTGGCCAACAAATTCTTCTGGAGAACCTTTTCTCCACCTGCCTCTTGCTCCAGCAGGAGGACATGAGCACCCATTACCCACGGCTCCATCCCATGTCTCACCAGATAACTCGGTGACCAGACAAGGGTCTCAGCAAGCAGGGAGTCTTAAGCAGGACCCATAAACTCCCTAACACTGCAGACAAAATTTTGAGGATGGTTCGTATGTGTATTTTTTGAAGAGACAGTTCATATTTTCATCAGCTTCTCAAAAGTGTCCGTGAAACCATTTTGCTACTCCCCACCACCTACACCCCTCTCGTTTTTGTCCTCTCACTGAACTCACTCTCAGATGTTCAGCTTCTGTTACATCAGGTTTTCAGAAAACATTTTTAACTGCACCCCGTGTCTGAGGGACTGCCATCCCATTTTACAGATGGGGATATGGAGGCTAGGAGTGACATGACTTGCCCAAGGTCACAGCTAATAAGCTGAGAAGCAAGACTGGAACCTGATGCCGACTCCCCATCTGGCACTCTTTGGGGAACTCTCACCCAAGCCCTCTAGTTGCCCCACCTGTTGGTGGATTCGCTACTTCACCGCGGAAACCGATCCGGAGCCCTCACGTTCCCTCTTCCCGATCCCAGGGCCCCAAAGAGCAGGTTTCCCTACATTTCCCCGCCCCTCGGGCTCTGGCTGAGGCTGCGCGCAGGCCCGGGAGCGCGAGGTTCGGGCCGCCGGATGGTGACCGGGTTCAGCCCACCCAAAGGGGCTACTCCAGGGACAAGAGCACGCAGGGGCCGGGCACACTCCGGAGGGTGCGCAGGTGAGGAGTTGGCGCCGCCCTACGTCTCCTTCCAGGACGAGCGGGGAGGGAAGGCCGCACCCGGCCAGTCTTCCCGCGGCCCGCCCCAGTCTGATAGGAACCAGGAGTCCGGAGCCCCAGCTTCTGGGGGAAGAAGAGGAGAGACAAATGGGGACGCTCAAGGCCTTGGGCGCAGGGCGGGGATCTTGGCCAGGGAGCCTCTGGATGCAGGCAAGACAAAGATGGAGAAGTAAGGTCTGCGCGCCACCTCCAACGGCGGGGGGCGCGTCAGAGCCCCAGGGGTGAGGCTGCCAAAGCCCCGGGGCTCGAGGAGTGGGCACCACAGGCGGGAGGCTCAGGGAGGGCGGCAGGTCGGATCCAGGGACAAGACAGGGGGCATCCGGCAGGCTCGGGTGAGTAAAGAGAGCTGGTCCGGGCGACCCCACGGGCCCACCTGCGGGAAAGGGGTGAATGCAGAGGAGCTCGGGGTCCCTGGGGACAGCTGGAGGCTAGAAGGCACCGCAGCTCTAGACCTTGAGGCCTCGTGGGTGGGGGCGTATCCCGAGCGGGACTGCCAATGGGGTGGAGAGAGTGGCCCCCTCTTAGGGCGCACCCGGTCGGGCAGGGGGCCTCCGGCCCCGGCTCCCGGGACCACCTCCGTCCCCGCCCCCCCACACACACCGCCCCGGGGATCGGGGGCGGGCGGCGCGCTTACCCGCGTCCTCGTCGTCGAAGGAGTTCATGCACGGGAAGTAGATGGCGAGCGCCTCGAAGGAGGCGGACAGGCTGAGGCGGCTCTGCGAGCGCTCCATGCCGGCGCCGGCGCCCGGAGCCTCGGCCGCGGCGGCGGCGGCGGCGGCGGCGGGCGGCTTGGGCAGCTTGGCCGCCCCATTCTTAACGCGGAGTACGGCGCGCGGCGTGGTGGCGGTGGCCCTGCCGTGCATGAACTCCTTCGACGACGAGGACGCGGGTAAGCGCGCCGC